>NW_027103684.1:532191-614568 GCF_902728285.1 Clytia hemisphaerica | reverse complement strand
TTTATTTTATTTCATCTAGAAAAAGACATTTTTAACAAGATATTTTAAAAGTTATTTTACATTTATTTATAGTGTTTTAGATCATTTTTATTTGTGTTCTATTTTGTTTAAGATTTTTATAGTAGTTAGTCGGAAAAAGCCCTGGTCCTGAGAAAAAATATAACGCTGTAGAATTTTGGTAGAGGTTCCTTATTAAAAGCCCCATCAATTGAAAAAGTTTTTAACCTGTCTATTTTTTAATGTGGTCACTTTTTTCAGTACAAAAAAAGTCATAAAGCGTGTTTTCAAATGGCTGACAAAAAGGAATTTTGGTTATTTAGGTTATTATTTGGTTATTTAGTTTAGTTTTCAAATTTGGTCGACTAGAGCCCCCTGAATGAATCCTGAAAATGCTGGGACTAGAATCAAAAGATGCCTCTTATTTAGTATTGTCAAATTAAGGTACTTTCAATCTCGTCAAAAAAAAATCAAAATTTTTTGCTGACGTCAGCATTTTTCAGCCAAAACGGTTTTTTGCCAATTTTGCTGACGTCAGCAAAAATTTTTTATTATTTTTTTTGTGGATCGCTTCCTTTTATTTATTTACACCATTGGTGAAAATGTGAAGTGAAAAGCTTTTTGCAATTTGAAGTTATTTAGGATTTACTTTTTATGACGTCATCAAAATGGGCGAAAATGAGGTTTTCTCGAAATTTTTCAAGAAATGAAGTTTCCGACGGACGAAGGGACCATCTGACCATGCCCCATCCCATTTTCTATATCGAAACGCTTCAAAAAAAGCTAAAAAACGTTTATGCTAAGGGGTAGAACCTCATGCGACCGTTGGGGGATGCCTTGGGTACCCCGAGTGTTTGATTTCGTTACTATTGTTTGTATTGTTGTTATTTTTTATTTGTAGTTCATCTAGGCTTCGAAAAGTTTTTCTTTTGTTGACTGAAAAGAATTGATCTTTACTCATGAAAAAAATGCACCACATATTGGTCAGAAAACCCCCAAAAACGTGATACAAGTTTGTTGGACCTACCTGGAGGTCCTATAAATTAACCATTGTCCGTTCGTTCGTTCGTTTGTTACCAGCTTTTCTCGAGATTGGCTCATTAGTTTTTTCTGATTTTTGGCACAATGATGCAAAATGGTAATGCCCAAAATGTGACGGAGCCCGATTTTCGAAAAAAATTCATTTCCGGCCGAAAATGCCGGAAATATGCCGGAAAAACCGGTTTTTTGGCATTTGCTCAAGATTTCATCATTAGTTTTTTCTGATTTTTTGCTCAAAGATGCGTATTAGCAATTGCTAAAACATAGCCGAGTCCAATTTTTGAGAAAAATTCTATTCCGGCCGAAAATGCCAGAAATATGCCGGAAATCGCCGTTTTTGCAGATTTTCGTTGGACTTTTTCCTTATATTTCTTTGTTTTTTCATACAAAAACCTCATTGATAGCGATGCCCACCATCAAGCATGATTTAATCGTCAAAAAAACTAACTTTTCTATCCGGTACTTTCTAAAAATCGCCGGAACAGCCAAAAATGGCCGGAAAAACGGTTTTTCTTGAATTTCTCGAGTTCTACTTTACATTTTTTCATGAAATTTTGCACACTGATCCAAAATGGCAATACCTATAAGTGACGGAGCCCGATTTCGAAATCAATTTTTTCCGGTGGAAAATTCAGGAAATGTGCCGGAAAACCCAGTTTTTTGGCATTTTCTTGAGATTTTATCATTAGTTTTTTCTTTTTATTTTTGCACAAAGATGCGTATTAACAATGCCTAAAACATGGCAGAGTCCGACTTTCGAGAAAATTTTTTTTCCGGTCGGAAATCCGGGAAATATGCAGGAAATCGCCGTTTTTGCAGATTTTCATCGGAATTTTTCCTTATATTTTGTTGTTTTTTTCACACAAAAACAATATTTATAACAATACCACTAAAAAGCATAGTTCAATTGTTAATTAAACTGACTTTTGAAGCCGGAATTTTTAAAAAATCGCCGGAACAGCCGGTTTTCGCCGGAGACACTGTATTTCTTGAATTTCTCGAGCTGTACTTTATATTTTCTAATGAAATTTTGCACAATGCAAAATGGCATAACTTAAAATGTGACGGAGCCCGATTTTCGAAAAAACATCTTTTTCCTGCTGAAAATTATTTTTTTTCAATTTCTCGAATCTTACTCAATATTTCATTCATTAATTTTTGCTCGATTCTTACACTCGCTCTTTCATTCGTTTACTCGTTCGTTCGTTCTTCCATTAATGTCCATGTTTTCTTTTATTTGGCTAACTTTCTTCATCAGGTAGGTCCATTCAGCATCCAGCTTGTATATTTTGCATAGAGCAGTTTTGATTCAATTTTACTCTGCAACTAGAGAGCCTTCCACTGAAATCCTGATGAATAAAATATGTACTCTTTAGCAGCTAATTGTGGGGAGGGTCTTAGCAGGGGGTGATCAACATTTTCGAAAAATATCATAAACGAGAGGGTTGTTAATGACATTAATAAATGGAAATATTGGTGGTTTTTGTCGCAAATGATGGGTAGTGTTGCTTACGCATAAACAGCCTTGGTTTTCCTATTATATACAAATTGAATTGAATAGATGCTGCGAAAAGATTTAGAACTGCATTTTGCATCTTTTCACATTCTCAAAGCTTATAAATGCCCCGCCCACTAATACATTTTTTTATGTCAGAAAAGTCCGTTGAATGAAGACGCTTTGACCAGCTTTGACGCCTTTTTTCTGGACCGGGCTTTTATCTTAAAGTTAGCCTGCGTTACCCATTGAATATAGGATTAACGGGGCTTTGTCTGAAAGTTAGCCTACGTTACCCACTGAATAATATAGATAAGACGAAAATAAGAGACTTCTGAACACCCTAAAACAGTGTTTTTAAGTTAGGTTAATTTAACTTGATAATGATAAAGCGAAAGTTTGAGGCGTGATGCGTGATTTGGGCTATTTTTCGCTAATTTTTGCCTGATGACAAATATGAGCGATCTTCGTGATGCGTGAAACTGCGGGAACCTTCTTAAAAATTCAGGACTCGATAAAGCTCTTCGTTCTACTAGAATGGGCTCCCTGGAAGACAGAATAAATTTTGGCGGAAATTTAATCTGGCGGATGGACGAAAAAGTTTTATTTTCTTTCGAGGGAATTAAATTTGGCGGATTGGGGAAGAGATTAATTTTGGCGGGATTTAACCTTTAATGGCATACGTTCGGAAAAGGGCTATTTACCGACCCTCCACCGGCCGGTCATAGCTCAAAACTACTGCGTTTTCAGCAAAAATGTCCTCGTTGTTTTAGAAAGCTGAGACCGAGGGCTTTCCAACGGTGCCAAATTTTTTGTCTGAAACGCATTTTTTGAGCCTCAATCGCGCCATTTGAAGTCAATTAAAAAAAAATTGTGAAAAAATTGTTGTCTTCAAAAAAAAAGTGCGCCTTCTAAGGGTTAAAGAAATTTTTCGAATTCTCGTGCTTCAAACTGCTCAAAATGGTAGCTGACGAAGTTAGAAAGTGATTCAAAGTGGTTTTGAGGTGTTTTCAGTTTTCTTAAAGGAGTCTTTAATTTGGCGTGAACGACATATTTTTAGGTCGAAAATCAAAGTCAAAACATTGATATTGCATAATTTTAGTGGGTAAAATGTGAAAAATCAGACATAAAACGAAAAAAATTAAATTTGGTGGAAACTTAATTTTCTTAAAATCAAAATTTCCAAGTCCCTAAAATAGCCACAAGAATGGAAATTTTACAAAACTTTTGAAGAGTTTTTCTGAGTTTTTTGCAAAATTTTAGCATTTTTGGACCTACCTGGAGGTCCTATAAATCAACCTTTGTCCGTCCGTCCGTCCGTTCGTTCGTCCGTCCGTCTGTTACCAGCTTTTCTCGAGATTGGCTCATTAGTTTTTTCTGATTTTTGGCACAATGATGCAAAATGGTAATGCTCAAAATGTGACGGAGCCCCCCGATTTTGAGAAAAAAAAAAAAAAAAAAAAAATCATTTCCGGCCGAAAATGCCGGAATATGCCGGAAAAACCGGTTTTTTTGGCATTTTCTCGAGATTTCATCATTAGTTTTTTCAGATTTTTTGCACGAAGATGCGTATTAGCAATGCCCAAAACATGGCAGAGTCCGATTTCTGAGAAAAATTCTTTTCCGGCCGAAAATGCCAGAAATATGCCGGAAATCGCCGTTTTTTGCAGATTTTCATCGGACTTTTTCCTTATATTTCGTTGTTTTTTTCATACAAAAACATTATTAATAGCAATGTCCACGATCAAGCATGGTTCAATTGTCGATTTAAAACTGATTTTTTTGAAGCCGGAATTTCTAACAATTCGCCGGAACAGGAACAGCCGATTTTCGCCGGAAAAAAACGGTATTCTTGAATTCTCGAGCTGTACTTTATATTGTTTTATGAAATTTGCAACACTGATGTAAAATAACAATATCTAAAAAGTGACGGAGCCCGATTTTCGAAAAACATTTTTTTCCGGCCGAGAATGCCGGAAATATGCCGGAAAAACTGGTTTTTTGGCATTTTCTCGAGATTTTGTCATTAGTTTTTTCTGATTTTTTTGCTCAAAGATGCGTATTAATATTGCCCAAAACATGGCAAAGTCCGATTTTTGAGAAAAAAATTTTTCCGGCCGAAAATGCCGGAAATATGCTGGAAATCGCCGTTTTTCTGGATTTTCATTGGGCTTTTTCCTCATAATTGGTAATTTTTTTCATTCAAAAACATTATTAAAAGCAATGCCCACCATCAAGCATGTTTCTATTTTTAATAAAATTGATTTTTGAAGCCGGAACTATTTAAAAATTTGCCGGAACAACCTATTTTCAACGGAAAGACAGTATTTTTTGAATTTCTCGATCTGTACTTTATATTTTTTTATGAAATTTTGCACACTGATGCAATATGACAATACCTAAAATGTGACGGAGCCCGATTTTCGAAAAACATTTTTTCCGGCCGAAAATGCGGGAAATATGCCGGAAAAACCGGTTTTTTTACATTTTCATGAATTTTCATCTTTTTCATCAGTTTTTTCTGAATTTTTTGCAGAAAGATGCGTATTCGCAATGCTCAAAACATGGCTGAGATCGATTTTTGAGAATTTTTTTTTTTCCGGTTGAAAATGCCGGAAATCGCCGTTTTTGCAGATTTTCATCGGACTTTTTCCTTATATTTCTATGTTTTTGACACAAAAACATTATTGATAACAATGCTCACCATCAAGCATGGTTCAATTGTCGATAAAACTGATTTTTGAAGCCGGAACTTTCTAAAATTCGCCGGAACAGCCGATTTTCGCCGGAAAAACGGTATTTCTTGAATTTCTCGAGCTGTACTTTATATTGTTTTATGAAATTTGGCACACTGATGTAAAATAACAATATCTAAAAAGTGACGGAGCCCGATTTTCGAAAAACATTTTTTTCCGGCCGAGAATGCCGGAAATATGCCGGAAAAACTGGTTTTTTGGCATTTTCTCGAGATTTTGTCATTAGTTTTTTCTGATTTTTTTGCTCAAAGATGCGTATTAATATTGCCCAAAACATGGCAAAGTCCGATTTTTGAGAAAAAAATTTTTCCGGCCGAAAATGCCGGAAATATGCTGGAAATCGCCGTTTTTCTGGATTTTCATTGGGCTTTTTCCTCATAATTGGTAATTTTTTTCATTCAAAAACATTATTAAAAGCAATGCCCACCATCAAGCATGTTTCTATTTTTAATAAAATTGATTTTTGAAGCCGGAACTATTTAAAAATTTGCCGGAACAACCTATTTTCAACGGAAAGACAGTATTTCTTGAATTTCTCGATCTGTACTTTATATTTTTTTATGAAATTTTGCACACTGATGCAATATGACAATACCTAAAATGTGACGGAGGCCGATTTTCGAAAAACATTTTTTCCGGCCGAAAATGCGGGAAATATGCCGGAAAAACCGGTTTTTTTACATTTTCATGAATTTTCTAATTTTCTCTTTTTCTATCTTTTTCATCAGTTTTTTCTGAATTTTTTGCAGAAAGATGCGTATTCGCAATGCTCAAAACATGGCTGAGATCGATTTTTGAGAATTTTTTTTTTCTGGTTGAAAATGCCGGAAATCGCCGTTTTTGCAGATTTTCATCGGACTTTTTCCTTATATTTCTATGTTTTTGACACAAAAACATTATTGATAACAATGCTCACCATCAAGCATGATTCAATTGTCAATAAAACTGATTTTTGCGACCAGAACTTTATATTTATTTTTTCCCTACAACCCTTCCCTCTCCCCTTATCACCAATCAATGATGAATTTATTGCGTTATGTATTTTCGCTAAACGCTGTATTTTCTGACTGATATTTTTCTCCTCGCATTGCTATCTAACTTTCATCATCAGGTAGGTCCATTCAGGATCTAGCTTGTTTTGACTTTTTTTTGCCAAAATCTCGGTGAAAAGACTAAATTTGAAAGATATTTCTACTAAACCTTGAAGCACAACCTATTCAAAGTCGGGCGAAAATTTTAGTCACTAGCCAAAAAATAAGTCACTTACTCACAGTAATCCAGACTTTTTTCCCGATTAAAGTTAAGTAGTGAAAATGACATCATAATTTGATCATGTCATAAATCGTGAAAAAATCAATGGTGTGAGCAAAAATTGAAATTTTTTACAATTTCTTCATAAAAATGCGATAAAATTGCGATTTTGTAAGAGGTACCCCAAGCGGACCCAAAAATCACGCCATCACATCGATTTTTTTTCTTTTTCACGCCATCACGCCTCAAAAAAACTGGTTTTCACGATCACGGGTGATGGAAATTTTCACGATCACGCCGTATTTTTTGAAATTTCATGCATAAAAAAAAAACCCCTATCACGCCATCACGCTAACCGCTTGGGGGCCTCTTGTAATGCATTTGACTTTGTATTAAAAAAATACATACATACATTTTATCCAAAAATATTCAAAATCCTGAATTCTCAGACAAATATCTATCAGGTAACAAAGTAAAGAAAATAAAAACCTTTAATTTTTGGCAAAAGTTAGTTCAAACTTCAGACCTAGAGTATAGCTCGTAACAGACAACTGAACGGATGGATGGGACAACAGTGAAGTAAAAATTAGAAGCAAATTGAATAATGTTTAAAAGATGT
The DNA here is from genome assembly GCF_902728285.1 of Clytia hemisphaerica. NCBI lineage: Eukaryota > Metazoa > Cnidaria > Hydrozoa > Leptothecata > Clytiidae > Clytia > Clytia hemisphaerica. The sequence goes on along the minus strand of NW_027103684.1, from coordinate 607,409 downwards.
AGACCTTTTCATAAATTACGTCACGACCAACACTTGCCTCGCTTTGAAACGATTACCAAGGTGATGATCTCCTTTGAGACCTTAAGTCATACTTTTATGAAAAGTATTGTACCTCTAAGAAAATCTGTTGGGAATTAGTTGTCATAGCATTATTTCGAAAACGAGGCAAGTGTTGTTCCTGACGTAATTTATGAAAAGGCCTATAATACATTCTATCGTGAAACTAAATCCAAAGCTCTAATGAATAAATCCATGCCAAAGTTCACAGAATCTGCTATCGGATCCAAATTAACAAGGATTTGATAAGTTTCATGATCAAATGGCATATCAACTTATTCAACTTCAACTGTAGAAAGGCCATCATCACCGTCTTCAGGATTTGGTGCGTACCAGTCCATACCATACCATTCATAATCTTCAAGGCCATCTATGTCAGCTACCTGGACCATATCTCTATTTCTTAAGTCGATCATGCCATTGGTCCAGAGCTTTTCAGGCGACCAATTTCTTTCACTTCGTAAAGGATGACTATTCCAGCCGGCTACAAATCTTTTGATGACTGAATTCAATCTTGGTTTGTAGATATAATGCAACACAAACATATGGATAGGATTACAAACCTCCAAAATCCCTAATGAAATACGAAATTCGAATAATAAATTTTGGTTGCTTTTTAGTAAGATGATATGAATTATTAATTCACAACTTTAAAAAATGTGAATGTTGCTAAACTTTTTTGAAGAAACCATTAGCATCAATTGTCCATTGCACAATCTAAAGAAGCTCCAGCTGTCATTTATTTTCATGACGTCAATATTTGCCAAAAACTGCTAATATCGAGGCAGTACCCCGCTAATTAATTTTTTGAAAATTTTCCACCCAGGACATTCTTATTCCAACCCCCTGCCTATATTTTTTTTGAAAGTTCCTTCTTTTGTATTAATTCTTCTGTATTACTGTAGCCTCCTTCTTCACTTTTTCCACCATGGATATTTTAATTCAAAACTCCACCCCCTCGCTTATTAGGTTTTAAGATTTTTTTCCATCCCCTTATTCTAAGTCCCTTGTCTATTAGGTACCTGACAGTAGATCTGAAAGAGCTTGGTAGAGAAGCAGGGGAACATCAATCAAATCAATTGTAGGTAAAAGTTAATTTCCAGACACAGACTTTTTATACCTTTAACACTATTTTTGATGATTTTAAACATTTTTTTTCTCTTGATTTTTGTACAAAATTAGCAAGCTTGTGAATTTTGAATTCTACTATCCTGAAAAATGAGTAAGATTTTACTGGAAATTCAGATTTTTTACTTTAGCAGTGGTCCTAATTGCAAGAAGTTGGAAAAGTATATCAATAATACCTTCAGCCTCCATAGCTTGAAATGTGTAGTAGAAATTACACGATACGTAATTCCAGACGTCCCTCCAGAGACGTTCAATACGTTGGTTGTGAACAGAGGAAGCAGCAAGAAAACTTCCTCTGTCTCGACCTCGTCTGAGTTCCATTTCATTTTCCTTTATCTGTTCGGATGCGTGAAGGTGTCCCATACTGTGTTAGTGCTTCATTAAACAATGTTAAGACAGTTTCTGCTCTATTGTTACAGAGCTGCAACATAAGAAGGTTATCATTCTTGACATACCATCAATGCAACCATGAATGACAAAGCCCCAATTTATCAAACTATGATGGCCGTCTAAATGCCAGAGACTGTTTGGGCCAGGCACTGAATACTTCCTTCGTCTTATTATTATGCGCCAGCGCATGTTGGAACCTTCAGGATCAATTCGCACCAAAGATTCCATAACTCTTCGATGTTGAATTCGTAGTCCCATAGATCTCAGATGTCCTATAATCATGGGTCTACCTAAACAGATGCCGTGTTGTTTTTTAAGTTCTAATATCATAGAGTCAAGTTGATCGTCAGATATTTTGGAATATCCAGTTATTTCACGGATGCCATATTCATCAATTCTGCGATACACTGTCCACCTTGATACCATTAAAAGAGAAGCTATATCGTTCCAGGAAAAACCAAGTCCCCTGTAAAAGATCAAAGTATCCTCAGAAATATTGTATTTTGGTCTACCAAGTTTTTGAGGAGTATCATAGTCAAGATCATCCAACACTGCCAATTTGATATTCTCCTTATTAAATTTTCTTCGAAGTTCTGCCCTAATAGATTGAATATTATTCATCAGTGTTTCCACATCAGCCTTGGCAATATTGGGAAAATCCATGTGAATACTTCTCAAGGCATTTTGATAATCCTTCAAAAGATTAAACATTATATCAGCCTGGCCTTCTTCGGTACAAGTCCTTGCCCTCTCGACCAATGTTGCCAGGCTGCTAAAAAACTCTTGATAAGCCTCATCCAGATCTGCCATCTTGCTTTCCTGATCTGATTTGTTTATGTTATTATTTTGCTGGCATCAGCATAAATAGTCATGGCCTCATATACTAAATTGGATTATCTAGGAGTAAAAGTTCCGTAAAAGTTAGTCAAAACGACCACGGAAAATACAGGGCTGCTCATACGGGATATGAGAAGGTTTAATCAGCAGACCAGAATGAGCCGACCCCAAATTCAAAAACTGCAAAATTCACTAAAGTAAGTAAATAAATAACTCATTAAAAAATTCATTAAATTAAAAAAAAGTATTTCACTGAATAAAAAAAATAAATTCACTAAATAAAAAAAGATTTCACTGAATCAAAAAAAGTTCATTGAATAAAAAAAGATTTCACTAAATACAAAAAAGTTTCCACTAAATATAAAAAAGTTTCCACTAAATATAAAAAAGTTTCCACTAAATATGAAAAAGTTTCCACTAAATATGAAAAAAAACTTCTAAATGAAAAAGATTGACTTTTGCTACAAATGAACAACCATACTTTCCACACTTGATAAGGGGTTTGTACTTTCATGGTGTGGCGGGATTGGCTCTTTTTTAGTACGGTTTTCGAGATTCTGGGATTCAGCAGAAATTTTGACGGGAAAACAGTATTTCGAACCCCTACAAACCCCCCTTTTACGTTGTTACTAAAAGAGGTAACGAGTGGTAACGAGTGGTAACGATGTGGTAACGATGTGGTAACGAGTGGTAACGAGGTGGTAACGAGTGGTAACGATGTGGTAACGAGGTAACGAGTGGTAACCAGTTGAAAACGGTGGCCCTAAGTCTCCAAATTTGAATTTCTCGATTCTGGTGTTTTTGCAACAGATGCTGATGGCTCTTGAGGTTCTGCAGCAGGACCTGGCAGATCTGGTGAATGTGCAGTAGGAATTGGAGATTTAGGCGAATGTTATGGTGGAGTTGATGGATCTGGTGAATGTGATGGTAAAGCTTGTTGTTTGGGTGAATGAAATGGTGGAATTGATGGTTCTGGTGAATGTGAATCAAAGATTGATGGTTCTGGAGGTTCTGCATCAGGAGTTGGTGATTCTGGTGAATGTGCATCAGGAGTTGGTGGTTCTGGTGAATGTTATGGTGGAGTTGATGATTCTGGTGCATATAATGCTGGTGTTGATGGATCTGATGAAACCAATGGTGGAGTTGGTGATTTTGGTGAATGTGCATCAGGAGTTGATGATTCTGGTTAATGTACAGCAGGAGTTGGTGGTTCTGGTGAATGTACATCAGGAGTTAGTGGTTCTGGTGAATGTACAGCAGGAGTTGATGCTTCTGGTGAATGTGCGCATGGAAGTGATCTGATCTGGTGGAATGTGCAGCAGGAGTTGGTGGTTCCGGTGAATGTGCAGCAGGAGTTGGTGGTTCTGGTGAATGTACAGCAGGAGTTGGTGATTCCGGTGAATGTGCAGCAGGAGTTGGTGGTTCTGGTGAAGGGCAGGAGTTGGTGTTCTGGTGATGTGCGCAGCAGGGAAGGGTGGTTCTGGTGAATGGTCATCAGGAGTTGATGGTTCTGGTAATGTGCGCGGATTTGATGGTTCTTGAATTTGATGTTTGGCATTGATGTTCTGTGAATTTGATGGTGGCATTGAAGGTTGGATGATGGTTGTAGAGTTGATAGTTCTGCTGATTTGCAGCAGGAATTAATTTTGATCAATGTTATTGAGATGTCTTCTGATTAATGAAAATACAGTTTGGTGAATCTTAGTTAATGACGTTTTGTTATCATCCATGAATACATCCAATAACAATGGATCAGTATATAACTCCTCCTGCAAATTCACCAAAACTATCAACTCCTACAGCACGTTCACCACAACCATCAATGCCACCATCAAATTCACCAGAATCATCAACTTAACCATCACATTCACCATAACCATCAAATCCTGCAGCACATTAACCAGAACTATCAATGCAACCATCAAATTATCCAGAATCATCAACTTAACCATCACATTCACCAGAACCATCAAATCCTGCTGCACATTCACCACAAGCATCAACTCCTGATGCACATTCACCAAAACTATCAACTCCACCATTGCATTCACCAAAACAACCAACTTTACCATCACATTCACCAGAACCATCAACTCCTGATGCACATTCACCCGAAACACCAACTCCTGCTGCATAATTCACCAGAATCACTTCTTCCTGCTGTACATTCACCAGAACTATCAACTCCTACTGCACATTCACCAGAACCACCAACTCCTGCTGCACATTCACCAGAACCACCAACACCACCCTGCTGCAACTCCTGCTGTACATTCACCAGAACAACTAACTCCTGATGTACATTCACCAGAACCACCAACTCCTGCTGTACATTAACCAGAAGCATCAATTCCTGCTGCACATTCACCCGAAACACCAACTCCTGCTGCACAATTCACCAGAATCACTACTTCCTGCTGCACATCACCAGAATCACACAACTCCGGCTGCACATTCACCAGAACAAACCCTCCTCTGCAAATTCACCAGACCAACTCCTGCTGCCATTCACCAGAACACAAACTCCTGCTGCACATTCACCCAACATCAACTCCTGCTGCACATCACCATAAGCATCAACTTCCTGTAAATTACCAAACCACTAACTCCTGATGTACATTCACCAGAACCACCAACTCCTGCTGTACATTAACCAGAAGCATCAACTCCTGATGCACATTCACCAAAATCACCAACTCCACCATTGGATTCATCAGATCCATCAACACCAGCATTATATGCACCAGAATCATCAACTCCACCATAACATTCACCAGAACCACCAACTCCTGATGCACATTCACCAGAATCACCAACTCCTGATGCAGAACCTCCAGAACCATCAATCTTTGATTCACATTCACCAGAACCATCAATTCCACCATTTCATTCACCCAAACAACAAGCTTTACCATCACATTCACCAGATCCATCAACTCCACCATAACATTCGCCTAAATCTCCAATTCCTACTGCACATTCACCAGATCTGCCAGGTCCTGCTGCAGAACCTCAAGAGCCATCAGCATCTGTTGCAAAAACACCAGAATCGAGAAATTCAAATTTGGAGACTTAGGGCCACCGTTTTCAACTGGTTACCACTCGTTACCTCGTTACCACATCGTTACCACTCGTTACCACCTCGTTACCACCTCGTTACCACTCGTTACCACATCGTTACCACTCGTTACCACTCGTTACCACTCGTTACCTCTTTTAGTAACAACGCCCCTTTTATAAAGATGCACGTCCGCATTATATTTTTTCTTTACAAAATATCAGCTTACATCTAGATTCGGGGAAAGTCGAATCTTCAGTTACCAACCATTAGTGAGATGAAAAATATACAGAAAGCGTGGGCTACCTGAAGGTATCACGTTTCACCTGCCTTTGTCTCCATAAATTGAAATACACTATTTTCCTGCAAACTCTTACTCAGCTTTTTTTCATCTGGTCAGAGGGAGATGTTTTCTTTGGAAATTAAGGCTTCAGTACCTAGGTACGCGTAACGAACGAACATTTGATCGTTGTCACGTCAGCTGGGCCTTCACGCCCCTTCGGCTTCTTGTATGTACGGCGAAGATCAGAGATCTGACCTCAAGGAGAGAAAGTGTTGAAAATATTAAATAAAATAAAGATGAAACATAAAAAGGGACTAATATTTTTATAATTATACGTTTTTTTCCATTTTTTTGAATTTTTCTAAATATATTTATATTAAACCAATCAAACATTCTGTCAAGAAATGAGGATTTTATGCGAAAAAGAACCAACAAACCGATAGACATAAAGTTTATAAAGCCAAGCAGAAAAACAAAACAGCAATCACATAAACACAAACACCAAAAACCACTTAAAAGCCCAACCAATGCAATCTGGACCGACTAGCGACAGGTGCAGCAGCTTTAAACATGTTTTAAGGACGTCCAACACTCAGCCTCCCCCAGATTCCATAACCCTGAACCGACCCACAGTCCGAACAAACTAACAAACATAAAAAAAAATAAACAAAAACTCGCACACAAATACAAAGAAACAAAAAAGGGCTTAAACAACAGACAAAACGAACAAGACAAACGACAAAATACAAGTATCAAAAAACACAAATTTTCAAAAAGTAGGCCCAGAACCCGGTTCGTACGGTGGCCAAAAAGTGACATTATTCTGCGTGATTTTATTGCGCCGTTTTGTAACGGCGCTGTTCGTCGTATACCTTGCGTCTTGATTTTGGCGACTTCTTTACCTATTTCGGCGCCTTTTTATCGCTTTTCGGCGAGTTTGGGTTGTGACGGCGACTTTTTCATCGTCTACGGCGACTTTTTATGGCTTTCTGCGAGTTTGAGTGTTTGGCGAGCTTATTTCACCATTCGCGAATTTATTTCGAATTTTCACCATTTTTGCGAGATTTCTTCACGTTCGGCTTTGTATATTCTACTACTTTTTCAAAAAATACCCATAAATCATTGGGTCAACGATTTTCATTGGCTTATTATTACCACGTGACCATGATACTCTCCCGCTCTTTTTTATTTATCGGTTCAACGGATTTAATAATACTAACAAAGATGGCGAAGTTATCAAGATGTAACATGTTGTTCCAATGCAACAATTTTTTTTAAATCTCAGTGCTAGTGGTGTGAGTTTGAGCACTGTTTGCCCAACTTTTAGTCAAGGTATGGAAGTAATTTTTGTTTCTTTTGAAATATTTTATACATAGCTCTAGTCGACCCAGTGGCAGAAATTGGAAATCATCCAGATCTCCAGGCTAGGTAGGGCCATGCAGAGCGCAGGGGAAAAGTTTGGAGATTTTCAAGGTTTTTCAAGGGCAGGTTTTTGAGTAAATTTTCAAAATCATCAAATCAACAGCGCGCAGAGAAAGGATTTCAAATTCTTGGAGATTAGAGTTTGGGCTATACCAAGACATCATATGATTATGCACCACTGGAGAGTCTTTCGAGAATTCTCACAAAATATTCAACCCAATACATCACTTAAACAATAATAAAAATAGTGATGTATTGGGTTGATTATTTTGAAAATTCTCTGAAGACTCTCCAGTGGTGCATATCATGAATAGGACAATAGATAGAGTCCCCTTTCTTTAACCTGAGATCAGATTGTGGTTGTTTTCTGCCCACCACGCTGAAGCTCTAAAGGGATGGGTGAAAACATAACAATCTGACGAATATGCAATCTCGAAATCGTAAGGACCGCGTTCGTCTAAAAGGACTGGGAATGACATCAAAGTTGCGTGATTGTGTTTATAAATAGGGCGCCGTATCAGTTTTTGACTTTCTGGCGCACAACAAGATTCTTGTTGTAGAATTTTCCGTGGGAGGACTATTTTCCTCAGATGTATAATTTTCAAGTGCCTTCAGAGGTTTACCGTGCACGTAAGAAAATTATGAACAGCTGTTATCAGGTTACCTTTCTTGGGATGGGTGTCATGTCACTCACTTAAATTCGACATGACACAGCTTCTTGTTCGACATTTTGATGAAATTGTCAAAAAGTATACTTTCTATAACATAAAAATATATACTGAAAGTATACTTTTAGTACCTCTGAAAGTATGGCCGTAAGTAAAAAATCCCTTGGTCATTCCAACCATCAAAAAGTGGGTCGGTCTGTCGGTTGGGCGAAAAATATTTTCTGTTTGAACGAAACAGTCCAAGAGGGCGGAATTTTCCTTAGAAAAGGGTGGTAAACGAACGTTTGAGCGCCCTAAGCCTCTTTTTCACTTTACAAAAGCTCTGCTGGTTTGTTTTGATGCTTCCATATGGCCTGCAATGAAAAATTGGACTTGAAAATCAGGAAAAAACAGAATAGAACAGAATTAACGGGTTTCGAATTGTTTTTTTTGGGAGAGATTAGCGTTTGCTCTTTCTCTCAACAAAGAAAACATGGAGGGTGATGGTGGAGTTTCAGCTGTCAGGAAAAATGGTTTCCGACTCTCCGACTCTAATTTTTCAGTAGAAATCACGGTCGGTCGGGTGACGGAAACCAAACAATTTTTTACAAACGGCCTATACTTGCAACGTACAATATATATAGAATATACTTAAAGTATACTGAGTTTTGGTAAGGGCGCTCAGTTTTTCGACATTCACTTGTTTGACTCTGATATGATCGACCTTTTTCGATAATTACAACTCTTTCTCATTCAATTCAGTTCAATTCTTAATTCAAAGTTTTTTATTCTTTACGCACTTTGTTGTACTCTAACCCTGACTCAAAAAAGATAAGATAATGAATTGAAAATATAATTTCTTTAAATAGACATCGGAATAGTACATTTAAAAATGCTAATTATATACCTTATTTTGAACAACCGAGATGTCGAAGAACTGCGCTGTCGTGGACAACTGAGCGGTCACTTGTTAGACAGTTCAGTTGTCTGACAATTGTCGATCAAATGTACTTTCGAAAACAAGTTGGATTTTCACCTTTCTTGGGGCTATCCTTAACCTTAAAATATCTGACAGGTAGGAGGGGGGGTTGTTTGCAAGAATTTTGCCCAAATTTTCAAAAAGGTATTCCCTGCTTTAATATCTTATCAACTTTCTGGTCTTTTTCATTCAAAATTGGTAGTAACAAATTTTTGCAAAAAGTGAAAAATTTCAGAGAAAAAAGTCCGAATATTTTTTAATGGTGACTAGTATTCCTTAGAGTTGCTTGAAGGTCAATTTATGTGTCATTTCAGCTCGAAACTTGCCTATGATTAGGGGTTACGTATGGGACAAAACTGTTTCCATAATGCCAGAAGTAATATTTCTAGATTCAGAAATGTTTGAGGTGGAACATATTTTGAACCTAGGATACCTAAGGAACATTTTTGGATATAGTAATAATATTTTAGAAGCTTTTATTATTATTTTTTTGAGTAGAATTCTTGGGAACAACCCATGGTTTACATATCCTTTGCATAACATGTAGGAAAATTACAAGTTATTAGACCTTAACTGTCAACATCTCTCATCTAATTCCAAACATCCGTTCTTATAGCCAGAATAATCACTGCTTTATGAAATATTTTTTCCTCTCTGATGTCAAGCGAAGAAATATCAGTGATTCCAACTTTCCTATTATTCCCAACTACAAAGAACCGTGTCAGAAGGGATGAGGGATGTCGACATTAAACCAACTTATGGTAGGTTTTTGTGCTAAACACATTACATGCTTTTTTTATCTCAATTTCAGAACAGGTTGACGGTCTATACTCTTAATAAACATGGCTTCACTCGATGAAATGGACATTGATCAAGACGATACAGTGAACGAGGTACATGATTTAAGGTTTTTATCAATACTTTATCACTTGATTGTTATCTTTTGGAATCAGATCTAATATCTATATTTCAGTACTAAAAGGCCCTAGAACCCATTATCTGTAAAATGGTTTAAAAGTCTACTATAGTTAACTAATTCAGCTGCATGTACCGGGTGGTTCAAAAAACTTTGGATTTTTTGCAACGTTTTTGAGCAGAATGGATCAAGATATAAACTTGAATTTAATGTCTTAACCCTATTTTTATCAGGGGGGTGTTTTCCACCAGGCTAGCACTCTTTTGCTAATAGCTCACTGACAAATTTTTTTAACACTCTGAAAGTTTTTGACTTTTAATATAATTATATTAGCAGCATTTATACCAAATTTTACAATTATACACAGACCAGATCAGGTTTTATGACTTTTTTATGCAGTCATATCATAAAATCCAGCTAAAACCCTGTAAAATCCCAAAATCTTAAATTTAGCATAACTTTTTATCTAGGCATCCAACTGACTCCAAATTTTGACAGGTTTTAGGTATCAATAATGAATTTAAAAAAATATTTTAAAAATTTTCAAAAACTGCTGACGTCATCAAAAATGACGTCATTGTTTTTTGAAAAAATTTACTCATTTTCTGCATGAATTTTAAACGTCAATTTTATTGGTATGTTAAATTCTGGCAAATATTTTAAAGATATTTATTTTGGCTTTTAGAAATTCAAAACAGAATTGGAAAAATCTCCATTTGTTCAACTTTAATTGCTATTTTATTGAATAGTACTTTTTCATTGGTCAGCGATAATTGTGAAACTTTGTTCATCACCTTTATGATGACGTCATCAACCCAAATTTTTTTCTGTGAACTCCTTTTATGGTAGAGAACATTTCTGCCAAACTTCAAGTCCATATCTTTTCTACATCAAAAGTTATGCAAGGCTGGTGGAAAACACCCCCCCCCCCTTGAGAATACAAAATCCGAAAAAGCCTGATAGTAATAGGGTTAAATTTTAAGCTATAATTTTGTAGATTTAAGAGCCATTTTTTTAAAGAGTCTTCATGGTGTGATACCTCACCCTCCTGGTTTTTTCTGAAATTTAGACCAAATGATCTACATATCACACAAGAAAATAATCCCTGAAAATTTCACCTTCATATCTCAAGTAGTTTTGAAGATTCAGCGTCTGAAAGATAGGCTACAGCGCAAATTATTGTCAAAGTAAGATTTCTGAATGAGTCTAAAAAGTTTTTGAATAGGAATTGAGACCTTAGACCTACCAATGAAGCCTTGCTGAAAGTTAAAAAAAAAATTGTTGTCATCTTGCCATCTCGATTTTTGCTCCAGATCTGCCAAAATAGCAATTTCTTCTGTCATTTTTGACGGTTACGCAAAGATAGAAATTCTGAAAATGTTATTTTTGTGGCCAAAACCCGCCATTAAACCACTCCAGGTCAAAGTTTGCTTCAAAAAATCCACAAGGAACATCAGCAGACAGCTAAAAGTGGCTTCCAAACCCAGATTACGCAAAGTTTGAAGCCCTCTACAGGAGGTGCTAGAGATTTTTGGAGAAAATTTTGGAAACTCAATTTGATTTTTTCTGATTCCCTACAAAAAGTTCTTGAAATTCACTGTAATCAGCTTTCTAATGTACTTGAATAAAAATTCATTGGCTTTCAAAATCTGCTCCCCACCAGAGTTCATGATTTTAGGGGTCAGTTTTCGCTTAGTAGCCTATCTTTGAGACACTATATCTGCAAAACTACTTGAGATATCAAGGTGAAATGTTCAGCATCTTATTTTGTTGTGTGATAGATCATTTGGTCAAAATTTCATCAAAATCTAAGAGGGTGACTGATACCTCACCTTCTCATACCTTCTTTATTCTGAAGATTTTTTTAAAAAATGGCTCTTAAACTGTCTTTTCATGTTCAAGTGCATATCAAAAAATGGGAGTCACATGAAGGATTGAGAAACAGCAATTTTTACATTTTCTGAACCACTTTTTCTAACGAAATTTTTCACAATTGTAGTATAACCGTGAATCGTGAATAATTCAGAATATTTTAATGGTATTAAATTTTGCAAAGATTAAATTTCGCAGATTTTGTGGATTTGGGTGTCATCTGCGAAATTTAGTCCCAATGTAAATTTGAAAAGGTCTTATCCGCAAAGTATTTTTGAATTAAATTCCAAAAAAATATCCTAAGACATATTTTAACATGTTTACTCGCATCAAAGAACTAATAATGCATATTTCACAACCAACATATATTAGCAGTAAAATAGCAAAAATAGCACAAAATTGAAGATAAAAAGAAAATTTTTATTGTGTGTGTTCATGCATTATTAAAGTTTAAAATTTCTGGAACGTTTTAAATGCAGTCGATGTTTTGATGTTGGTACATTTGGAATTTTAATCAACAGCTCTTAATTATCCATATTACCTATCCATTTTTTAGGTTTGTCAGCATCTCATGCGTGGAAATGTTCCTGATGCAGTGATATCCAATTTCAGAGCCAACAAGGTATTATCTCTTGTGGTTTATTCATGTCTAACTTTAAAAATCAATACTATTATATATTTCTTACTAATGGAGGGTGTAAACCTGTCTGGTAAAAGTTCTCAAATCTGACCCCAGATCTAGACAATGTGAAGAAGTAATTGTGGAAATGCCTTCACATAAGGTCCAGTAAATTCATTATTTTGATCAGCTATTCATTTGAGTTTTTTTTTCTCTCTTCATTTTCTCTTCGTCTTTTTTGACAGTCTTCATCAGGTAGGTCCATTCAGTATATATTCTTCGTGTTTCCTAACTGGAAATGACTTTATTTGATCAGCAAGCTTTGAGTCGGATTGGTCTGGCAACAAACATGACAAACAAATAGCAGCTGAAGGCTGTAAGGATTGGCTACTGAAAGATTACTTTTACTAATGAATTGATTACTTTTATCTGGATATGGAACTTTTATAATGTTCTTTTTTTGTTTATAGATGGACAAAGAATCATGCTGGGGTGCGACTGACATGGAGCTAAAAGAATTGGGATTGGTCCTGAGAGGAGATATTATCAGTTTGAAATCCTTTTGTTTTAACGCAAATCAGAACCCTGCTTCAACCTTAAGTGTCACCATGAGAAAACTCAAAAAATTCAAAAAATGTAAATTCTAGTTGGTTTCACTACAACGATGGGCAGAATCGATATATGAATGTTCGTGGTGATAAAGGAGGAGGTCCCCAAGTAATTCCATTACCGCTGGATGCGACAAGTACCATTGTATTGGAGGAACTCTGCAAACGATTCATACCCAATGGAAGGTGTTTTTTTGGATGTAACGAGGAATTGAAAATTGCCATTGGAACGTCCAAAAATTCATTGTTGGAAGATCCTGAGACATTCATACTAAAAGATTTCATAAATAACAGAAATTTAAAATCAAAGGTTTACTTGCACCTGATGACCCGAAAGAAATCATTTCGTACAATGATGTTGGAGGATGTTTATAGTCCATGGCCAAATACTTCAACTCCATCCTTCCATACTCCTCGAGAAGCTCAATATCCTCCCCAAGGTTCTATGTCTCCAATATCCAGTAGTTCCAGTAGAGTTCCAGTACCAGCCCTCAACGAAGAAAGTTTATTTATTTCAAACAATAATGCAAACTCCAGTGTTGATACAACAACCACTATTGACAGTGATACACTTAGACAATCCAGGGAGAGTAGAGTCATGCCAGAACCATCTCTTAATGAGGAACACGTAGTTGTGTCTATTAGACATTGTGTCTTACAGCGGCTTGTTACGAGGCTCTTTCGGCCATCAGAGATGATGGTAGGAATTTATGACTGGATCGGAAGTCTATCTACTGAGCCAATCAATTTCCAATTAATTCATGCAAGCAGAGCTACTGCAACACCGAACGAGCCAGTTGTTTCTGGTGTCATGAATATGGCACCGTTAGACGTTCCCATACTAATGTCATCCAGTGGCACAATAGCCTTCTACGGATTTGGAACAAATCCTGAATCAAATTCACCTAATTCTGAATTGAATACCACTTCCAGTCCTATGAATATTACAAATCCTGCTTCTAGTCCTGAACCACTGGATATTCCTGAATCAAATTTACCTAATTCTGAATTGAGTGCCACTTCCAATCTTATGAATATTACAAATCCTGCTTCTAGTCCTGAACCACTGGATATTCCTGAATCAAATTTACCTAATTCTGAATTGAGTGCCACTTCCAATCTTATGAATATTACAAATCCTGCTTCTAGTCCTGAACCACTGGATATTCCTGAATCAAATTTACCTAATTCTGAATTGAGTGCCACTTCCAATCTTATGAATATTACAAATCCTGCTTCTAGTCCTGAACCACTGGATATTCCTGAATCAAATTTACCTAATTATGAATTGAATGCCACTTCCAATCCTGTGAATATTACAAATCCTGAACCACTGGATCTACAGTTACAGACTATTAAGCAACAATCTTTTGAAAGGCTCTCTGAGGAAGCTATCAACGGGACAGTTAAAAGGGCAGGTATTTTTAATTCAATGACTGAATTCTATGAAGAAAACCGTCCTGAATCATCCAGAAATATCTTCATCACTTTTGAAGATTAAAGTGGGGTAGGAAACGGAGTGATGAAAGAAGCATTCAGTCTTTTCTTTGACAACCTATCCAAACGTTGGGAAGGTGCTGCTGAATGTATTCAAACAATGCATGAAGATAAAATCGATACAATAGGAAGAATAATACAGCATTCTTACATCTTATTTCGCATTTTTCCACCAAACATATCATATGCATCATTTAGATTTTATTTGTACGGTGAGGTAAATGATGAAGAACTGCTTTCTTCGTTTTACAACTTCTTACCTGAGCGGCTAGCAAATGTGTTTGAAAATTTCGATGGCTCATCTGGAAATGTCAATTGCTGCCTGAATGTACTTTCAGATTTTTCTATATTTGCCCAGCCAACAACCTCAAACATAAAAGACCTTTCATTAAGGGCAGCTAGGATCGCCCTTCTTCAACTACCATGTTTTCAACTACAAAGGTTAACGAACAGTATGGATTTTTTCAAAAAAGCAACGACTGCTGAATTATTTGAGTATCTACGCGTATCACAATACCCAACATGTGATATTGTGATTGACTACATTATTGCAGATGAAAAAACTCCCCAAGAGGGTAGAATTATCACATGGCTCCAGCGTTACATTAGATCGTGTGGTGCCAAAGAACTCCAAAACTTTCTGAGATTTGTCACGTCAGTATCTTCGGTTATTGGTGGAAAAATTAAAATTATGTTCCTTGACCAACCACGTGCACACCTTCGCCCGAGACCACAGACCTGTTTTTCAATCCTACGACTACCAAGGCAATATTCAAGCTTCACCGAGCTGCAAAACAATTTTAATTTTTACATTCAGAACCCTATTGATGTTGCTTGGGAAATCCACGACTGAGAGTGGGATCATCCTTATATTATATTTTTTAGAAACTTTTCATCTATATTTATGCTCTCGCAAATTCTTAGTTTTTTAAATTATGTGTTATTTCATGTTTTATCGATTTTGCTTTTCCTTTTTGAAAATGATAGATTATACATGGAGAAAGTTAGCTAGAGTGTGAAGTTGTGAAGTGCTTGTACAATTGATAATATTTGATTTTTTCCATCATTATTATTTCGGATTTTGATAGATTGTATTTGATATTTGTTTAAATAAGTTTACTTCTTATCCTTTTTAGTATTTTAGTATTTTTATGAAAAAAGACAATTTTTTGTTGATAATTATTTGGAGAAAAAGTGCTGTCTTTCCGAGAGGGATGTAAAATGGGCTAGTATGTTTTATATGTTTTATACGTTTTATATGTTTTATATGTATTTTAACTGATTTTGTTTCTCTACTATTCTATTCTATTTTGATTGATTTGGTAGATCTCTATGCACAAAATTTACCAAAAATAGCCAAAGTTGACATTTGTTGAGTTGTTTTTAGTTCCGTTTGTATTTTTTGGACCTACCTCCGGGTGCCCCGGTGAAGGTTCTATAAATTAACCCATGTCCGTTCGTCCGTTCGTTCGTCCGTCTGTTACCAGCTTTTCTCAGGATTGGCTCACTAGTTTTTTCTGACTTTTTGCACAATGATGCGAAATGGCAATGCCCAGAACGTGACGGAGCCCGATTTTTGAGAAAAAATTAATTTGGGCAAATTTGGGCCAAAAACTACCTAAAAATAGGGTTTTTTGGACTTTGTGCAAAATCCTGTCATTACTTTTTTCTGATTTTTTGTACAAAGATGGAGGGCAAGATTCTCTAAAGAATGGCTGAAGTGGTTTTTCCCGGAAAATTCTTATTCGCCTTAAAAAACGGATTTTCGTATTTTTGGGGAAATTCCCTTTAACCAAATAAGAAAATATAGCTTTTAACAATGTTGACTCATTATTTTTTTCTGTTTTTTTGCACAATGATGCAAAATGGCAATGCCTAAAATGTGACGGAGCCAGATTTTCGAAAAAAATATATTTGGGCAAATTTGGGCCAAAAACTGCCTAAAATAGCGTTTTTTGGACTTTGTGCAAAATCCTGTTATTACTTTTTTCTGATTTTTTGTACAAAGATGGAGGGCAAGATTTTCTAAAGAATGACTGAAGTGGTTTTTCCCGGGAAATTCTTATTGGCCTTAAAAGACGGATTTTCGTATTTTGGGGAAATTCCCTTTAACCAAATAAGAAAATATAGCTTTTCTCAATGTTGACTCATAATTTTTTTCTGATTTTTTGCACAATGATGCAAAATGGCAATGCCCAAAATGTAAAGGAGCCAGATTTTTAAGGAAAATTATTTTGGGCAAATTTGGGCCAAAAACAGCTTAAAAGGTTTTTTGGGCCTGAATGGTTTAAGTGATTTTCGTATTAGGGGGAATTCCTTTTTACCATTTTACATTATTCAACACACAAGCTTTATTTTTCCATTCTGAATTTTTGTACAATTATTGTCACTTTTTTCTTATTTTCATCTGATGTTAATCATTAGGTAGGTCCATTCAGCATATTGCTTGTTTTTTTTTGCGTTTGTACACACTTCTGGATCTGGATTTTTGTCTAAAGGCCTCGGAATAGGTGTCAACCTCAAAAATTATGGTCTTCCCCATCCTTAGTCTTTTTTATTCCGAATTTTCAAGTGTGAACTTTTATATGAATGTTTCTGAACTATGCAAATACCCGAAGTTCCTTATTCACGAAAAAATATATTTTATTTTATTTTATTTTTCTCAGTTGATATTTATTTGGAGAAGGAAAACAGAAAAAGTGTTGTTTCCCCAGAACAACGCGGATGTTGGAAAGAAGAGTTTGTCCGTGAGGTACAAGAAATTAAAATCTAAAAGGTTTTGTCGTAGAGCGAAAATACTTTCTATCCGACCGCTTCACGGAATCGCAATTCTACTTCTACTTAATTTAATATTTGTTTTTCATTATTAGATATATTTTTTGAGTCCTGACGCTATAAATGTTGTCGCTGTAGAAAATATTTATTTGTAGGAGATATATTCTTTTAGAAGAACTGTTTACGCTTTAATTATAACAGACCTTCCTTTTTCTTCTCCTTTCCGTAGAACAATTTATTGTTGGATATATTCTTAGGTGCCAAATAAACAGGGGGGTTTCGAATAAACGGGGGGATGGGTTGGAAAGTTTTCAAAATTTTAATAAACGGGTTGACCTATAATTGCCGCGGGGGGTGGAAATTGTACTTCTGAAAACCCAAAAATAAGGCAAATATAGACTAAAATCAGGCTATTTAGAGCAAGACCTTCTCTTTGACAGCTGAAAGTATTTCTTGGAAATCAATAAACAGGGGGGGGGCTGGAAAATTTTCGAAAAATTGACAAGCAGGGGGCGGGCGTTTATTTGGCACCTAAGAGTATATAGATAAAGACAAATACACAGAGGAGCCATTTGTTGAGCTATTTGGTATTTCACTTAGAAAAGTACTTTCGGGTTCAGTATCGTTGTATACAGACTTTCTATACCGACATGAGTTTGATTTCGAGTTCACTTAGAACAAGCGCCCCCTCCAGTAAATGCTCCTCCATAGTTGTAGTAAAAAATTAACGACATGGCTAAATAAGGTTCCCATTCACTTTATTAACCCTTTCTGCGTTTAGGGGACCCCCTATTTAAACATTCTGCTTCGCCTATCAAAAAAGACGTAAATGCACGAAAGGTTTTATTATAATGGAATTATTTGATAAAAGCTCTTCGATTAAACGTCGCTGAAAACCAAAAAAATAATACAGAGACTTAGTTGTAAACCCACGGTGCTGTAACGAGGTACGGTTTTAGTATTTGCAGATACATGTTTTTTTATAAGCATTTTTTTTTTGGAAAACAGACTCAGTTATGTTTAGCTATATTTTGGAATGCAGCTTAAATTATGCTTGTGATATGCTTATCTTTCCGAAAAGAAACGAGATTCATTTTTTCTGTCACCAAGTTGAGTGCAAAAATAGCAAGCTCTTCATCCACTGAATGTTTTCAAGGTTCATTTAAAATTGAAAAGAAACACAACCAATGACCAAAGCTCACTGATATGCTCATGATAGGCTTATTTTTGTCACCTAATCCAGGTCTCAGTATGCTTATAAACGTTATGCTTATAAAAAGAAAAACATATAATTGGAAAAGAATGGATTATTAGTCCCGGATTATTGCACAATCTTTTACACAAAATAGTGCACTTCCAGACTATACCCGAAGTTTTCGTGGGGTACCGTACCACCGATGGCTAACTATCCAAAAGTCCGTTTAACAATTAAATCTTTTCTGAGCACTGGTTGGTTGATTTGACTCGAACATATCAAAATTTTGCAGCTTTTTATAAGAAATTTTTTGAAAAATTGCAAAAAAGTGACTTAGCTCTTGATGTAGAAAAGATTTTTCAATTCTGTTTTGATATTTTAAAAGCCAGTTATGGAAAAGAAATTTTGAATCTGGGAAGTTCTTGAACTCATGGGGAGGGGAGTGGGAACGTTCTTTTTTTTCATCTGGAATTAGAAACTCTTCAATAATTTGGACAGGATTGCGGACTTTAGATCCACTCGCTATGTCGGAGACGGCAAATGGGGTAGTTTTTTTGTCCGGAAAAAACGAAATTTACGAATTTATGAAATATAAATATATAGAACACAGAACCGGGTATAAAGTATTAATCATTTCAGCAATCTTGAACATTTTAAATAAATCTGCCGTGGCTGAAATTTGTTTTTCGTTTTGACGGAAATTGGGGAATCGGTTACCCTTGTAACCCCGCTCCGCCCTTCCTTGAATGGTTATATACAAAAATTTTAGAACAAAACAGTGGCAAAGTTAAAGTGAACTATTTAAAGGGAGAATAAATTTAAAAAGGAGGCGTAAAACGTACTCAAGAGATAATGATTGGTTTTCGACATAATCCATAGCCTAGATATTTTTTGAAAATTATTTCTAGGGTTGGATTCTTTATCCACGGCATGACGTCCGGGCGAGGGGAAAACAGAACACTTACTAAAGATAATTGTGTGTTTTAGTAAACAAAGTATTTTAGTTAAACGATAGTGTTTGTTTACCCATTGAAAAGAACATCACATTACTTTCCGTGGGGAAGAATAAATATTATTAACTCGCTTGTTTATATTTCTAGATTCCTATTTTCAAGCTCCGTTTTCAAATAAACAAATAAGTCTTTTGCTGAATTTACAGTTTCTGGCATCACTCTGCGACCTTCAAAAATTAAACCTCGAAATACTTGGATGGATTCCAAAGAACATTCAAACACATTTTCTGCTCGTCTGATATATCCTTCACCAAGATCTAAATCAAACGGATTGACGATTCTTGCACATTCCCTTCCACCGGTTAATTCTGGTGCATAGTATAGCATATCAGGCCGTCCGCTAGGGCAAGCAGCATAGTAATTGTGTCGAATCACGTGATTATTCCATAACCTTACCGTTTCGTCGAGTTCGGTTTGTACAATGCCAATGAAACAAAATCGAATACTCTCACGGTGAATCCCGAATCCTGGATTCGAAACTCCTTCGTCGACCATATCTCTGAAAGAGTTTATCAGGCTTTGTTTTCATTTAACCTACTACTTCGTTCAATAAACGATGCAATAAGAGAAGGAGATGGTGAACGACTATTTAATTTGTTTCGGATAGCATTGCTATATTTCAAGTGTTACGGGAGAACAAAGTATTCATATACAGTAATTAAATCACTATTTCGCATTCAAATGGAACCAACCGCAGCATTCTCTATGATTTGGGAACGATTCATAAATACACGTTGCATCAAAGGTCATAACATAAGTATGGATTTGCACCTAGAACATTTGAACAACTTTTTGAAAGAACTGTAACGAGATTTAAGGAGCAATTTAACTGAAGCAAATGCAGATCGGATTTCAAAGGCAGTGAAACATTTGAACACAATTGTCCAGAACTTTGAAAGAAAAATGGAAATTAAAAAGCAGCAGCCGTCACAACATAAAGCGAAAATTGCAGAAGACGTTAGGAATCTAAGTGCTAATTCTTTTGAACAAAATATATTTGCAGAGGATCCAACAAAACAGAACAGTTGCGACTCTTTTCCGAAGTTCAACGAACTGTCAACATTAGATATTGACAAACTATTAAAATGGGCGAAAAAGAAAAAAGCAGAATGTAAACGTATATATAAATAGGCATATTTATAAAGGAAGAAATGTATATAAAAACTTATCTTGTCCAGAAAACCATAAAGTTAAAACAAGCTAGGTCTATTATTCTCAAATATAAATTCTGAAAAATTCAGCAGCTTAGTATAAAAATTCTAGTGTAACTTGTAATAATTTGTAAAAAAACATTAAAAGCTTGAAGGTAAACAAAAATTATGAAAAGTTATAAGTTATCCAGGTCTATGTCAATATCTGACAATTCTTCACAATCCGAGAATATATATTTCTCAGCATTATTGCCAGCATCTTTAGACGAGACAGTCCCAACATCCATATCAATAACATAATCATCGTTCACGTTTTCTTATAAGTAAAAATTTGTGATAATTTGAAAAACATTTTCAGCCAAATTCAAATCAAGAATGCATAGGTTATCCATTAAGTATTTGGGAGAATCAATAAATTCAATTTCACCAATAATACTTGAAACAATTGACTCAGTCAATCCACTGACTGATGAGGATGGCAACTTTAATTCATCAGAAACACATTCCTGATGGTACGATAATAGCAACAATTTTATTGTCTCACGGTCTTCAGACAATACTTCTCTGACAACAACTTTAGGTGAAGGTTTAAAAAAATCACATTCTTTTTCAAAAGGAAAAAGTGTTTCATGATCTTTTCCACAGTTACAAAACTTGGTACAAAGCGAACAACATTGATGGTCAACAGCATCTTCAACAGAATTTTTGAGAGAAGGAACATGATTTTCTGAAAACAGAGTGAACAATTGTGTGCGCAGACAACCACCCTCAAAATCAGTGTAATCTTTCATCCTGGGTTTTATCTTTCTGGCAGAGTTCGGGTAAGTATATAAAATAGCTTGACAGTCTGGTTCATTATTTCTACCAGCACGACCAATTTGTTGGCAATATTCAACCAGTGAGTGATGAGGATGAGGTACGTCACGATGCTTCGCGCTATCAATATTTTGTACGTCCGTGATAAAACATTCAACGTTTCAGCGTTCGGAAAGAGTGGCATGTTCTCGTATTCTTCAATGTCCCGTTTGCTAAAAAACAATGCAATGGAACAATATCATATTTAAGAATTTTTTTAAAAATTAAATACCCATTTTCTACAGACTAAAAAATAGTAAACATAACTTTAGATTGCAAATTAATACCTTGCGACGTGTGAAGTCTGTGTAAAACTGCAATATAATGGAACCAGTGAAGGCTGCTATTCTTTCTTTTGATGATGTAATAAATAAAGGAAACAATCATATTATTGTGACTACATTGCAACTTTGTTCTTGTTTGCTTTGTGGCTAGTTGAATCTGTATTTAGTTAATCAAGATTAAACACAAACCTTATAAAGAAAGGGTAATGGATTTGTTAATCTTCGTATTTCAGATGCCTCTTTAAAAGTACAAGTGGACTCATTTTGAATCTTCTTTATCTCGCTTTAATCCTTTCAATCTCTTGCTTCCAACGTAATGCCTCCGAATCAAATTCTTTTCCAAACTCTCCATTTCTAGTAAGTGCTGTGGTGTAACCATTCGTGATCCCCATTTTATTAAACCATCCGAAAGATCGTTTGCTGGCCCCAGCGGAAATCAACAGTTGGTCGTTTCGTGATGCAACAGTGTTCGATTTCTTTGGATGTCTTTTCAAGAAAAGAATAAGGAAACAAATTAAAGCTATCCAAGAGAATACCGTTTGCTGTAAAAAGCATTATTTCGATAAGGTCGATAAGTCGTTTTTTAGATATCATGTTACAGTTTGGTGGATAGTAAGGGTTGCAACAAGCACCTACCTTGCTTTGAGAATTGCACCGTAACATAACGTGCGAACAGCGTGATCCGAATGTGATTCTCCATCAGCTTGTCGATGTTTCCCACCCATTGCACCTTTCAACGCGTTAGACAAAACAGGACAAAGCGAATTGACTTTCTTGCATGCTTCGACGTCATCAAAGTTTACCACTGATTCCATATCAACTGCCTGGAGTTCGGGGACGTTCGCAAGCTCATCGTAGCATGCTTTTGAGATATCATTGAGATCGTCTAGCGCGACTGACAATTTCTAATGAAAAAATGCGCAGAATCAGAAATAAGCACAAACTTTCTCGATTGACAAGAACCCACTTTGATCTGGCAAATTCTTACCAGTCTCCCTTTTATAGCCCCACAAATACAAATATAACTTATATAATTTTTTCACGTTTGATGTATCTTCAATATCTTCTTCCCATTCTGTGTTTTCGATCTTTCGTTTGACTCCTGACCACGAGTCTTTAATTTCTTTGGCTTCCTCTAGCTTTTTGATTTTGGACTCACAACCCTTGCATATAGTATTCGACAATCCTGGGTCATTTTCGATCACCAGGTTGACACTTGAGAGCCTCTGACTTATAGACGGCTTATTGTTATTTGGCTTAAAAATCTTTGTCCTTGATTCGTGAGTTGACCTTTTTTCATTCTCGTATACTTTATGTTTTTTGTGACAGAGTCTACAATAGTTACTATTCTTGTCGGGTCGTTCTATGTATTGGTAATTTGAAGCCATGACATCATAGTGTAATGAGATTAGTGGTTTTTATGTTTATGTTTATGAAAGCATGGGGAGAAAACGAAAGTGTTTCATAAAAGATTCCCGCGAAAAAGACGTCATTTTAGCAAAGATGAAAAAATACTTTTTTTCAGGAGCGATTTTTGAAATGTTTTTTGAAATAGTTTTTAAAAAGTTTTAATTGAATAAAATAATACAAAAACATTCATCTGTATCTAATTCATTCATCATTTTTGTGGTTAAATCCATATTCATTTCAGATTATCAGTTTAAACGAAAGTAGCTTTTGCTTTCTATACGTATTAAGCTATAGCTTTAAACAATCAAAACAAACGTAGCCTCGGAAAATGCGGGTTTTCTTCGAGTTCCAGTCTAAAATAATACCTTGGTCAAACAACCTATAGTTCACGAAATGTTTTTTACAACTGATTTATTATAGAGATGAAACAACCAGGGTACGTAAACATTATTTCGAAACGATAGTGGAAGGGAAGGTGGATTTTACAAGATGGCAAGAGAGGACCGTCGAACACGCCCGGATGCCGCCCGGAATATTCCGGGCGTAATCCGGGCGCTAAGATCTATTTATTAAAAACGCCCGGATAGGTTATCCGGGCGGCATTTTTCGAAAACCTTATTTTCGATGTCTCAGTCTTCTAATTCACTTTAAAAGTCATCTGAGACATCTCTTACGGACCTCCTTATTTTACCTTGATTCTTAACCAGTCTCTAGTACAAATCCTTGCAATCATTTGCACGGGGTTTCGGCGCCTGCGATTCGTTGCAAATGCACAGGGTGATGAAAACGAAAGTGACGTAAGGTTTTATTGCTGAAAACAACCCTTGCATTTTGCACGGGACTAGGAACTCGAAAAATGAAGATTTTTACGCTATTAATTCTAACTTTTCTTTTTGTTTAGATGCAGAAGAAATAAGAAGAATTAGAAAATGAGGGGATGAGAAAATCTGAGAAACAGAAAATGACGAATTTGATCGCGCAGCTCCGTCTCGATTCTCGCATGCGGAACTTAAAATGCGGGAATAAGGAGATCATCAGAGTGGAACGGAGAGAGCTTACGTTGTATTTCAAATCAACTCCAATACATTATGTCATTAATACGGAAATTACAAAGATATTATTTTCATTCTGTGCCTGCCGCGAGAATTTATAAAACTATTATTTATTAATTATTTATATATATTTATTGCCACCTAAATTATTTAATTTAACTAGCAAATTTACTTTTAACAATTAACTTTTACTAATATATTGTTTGTTCCATTGTTATACCCTTAGAGTTAGTATCGAGAGGTCGAAAATAATGTTTTTGTAAAATGCTACCCAGATATAATAACTGGTAATTCCCTGACCCTTCGAGAGGTAATCGGTCTAAATCTTGTAGAATTGCTTCAATTTATCTCTAACAAAGGAAGCAGTGGTTTTTTCTGTTAACCAAATACAAAATGACTGTATTCTTATCAAATTTTGTGAAATCCACCCAACAGGGTATTCTTACGATTTTGCCAATTTTCACCCTGATATTCTTATAAAAAAAAGCGTGTATATCAGCCTCTGTCTTAATAATTTTCCACCCATGACATTCTTATTTCAGCCCCAAGCCCCTGCAATTAGTTTTTGAGTACATTTCCAACCCCCGAAGAATTCACCTTAAAACAAATGGGGTGTAAAGCAGCAGGAACCAAAAAGGAAATGGGTCAGTTCTAAGTTTTGTAGACTTTTGTCATTTTGTCTTTTGACATTTATACTACCATCATCTTCAAGTACGACTGATGTATAAAAATGTATAAAAACAGGTTTTACAAAAATGACTAAGGTAATATAAGATAAAAAATCACGTAAAATCTAAAAATCAAAAGCTGTTAAGTTGCTGCGCATGGGAAGTCAACCAACTTTGCGGTTGAAAAACTTGAAAGAAGTTTGTTTTTGAGAAGATCTCGATCATTGGCGTTTCTAAATTCAAAAAACATCTCAGCTTTGCTCCTAATCCAAAATCTTGCGATGGTCCGTGGTGGAATTCACCAGTGTAAACTACTGTTGAATTTTTAATTGTTCCATTGTCCATAAGGCCTGCAACAATGGCACAAACATCTTTAGGCATCATGCCAATCACATCACCCCAATGCAAACTTGAACGCCATTAAAATCATAGTCGTTCGTGAAATCACGTTGGCAGGATAGAGGAACGTTTACCTCTGGCTTAATTCGGAAAACATGGTATGCCATACTGGGCGCACTGATACCGCAACATAGAATCGGCGATGCCATTTATTTCTCAATCTACACGTTTTTTTTTTATTAGAACACCTAAAATTTGGCTGAGCCTGGATGTGCTTATTTTTTTAGCAATTTTCAGCCTAAAATGTTCTTAAATGCGTTCTTAATTTTTCAGACTACTCTAAATCGACAATATGATACAAACTTAAATTTGACAAAATTTGGACAATATTTGACTCTTGACTTTTGAAGATCCACCCCTAAATTTGGTTAAAACTGCTTAAAAAGAGGAAAAAATTGTAGTTTCTTGTCATTTTTTTCCAAACTGAGGCTGGGCATGTTCTTAAGATGTTCTTAATTTTTCGACGAATTTCAGCCTATATGTTCTTATAAACTAGGTTCTAATAAAAAAAAAACGTGTATATTGATTGTATCGGACAATGTCGTACCAGTGGTCCGTCAGGCTAATTTCAGTAGAAATAAAACAAACTATTGGCTTCATAATTCTGGTTCGTTGAAAGAAAGAGACGAGATGAAAAAAAAATCAGATTCTAGCTTTTTATGGGGATCAGAACGTTTATGCGATATCGTACGATATTTTTTGTTTATAAAATGTATTTCGAATGTTATGTATCTAGGAGGTTCGATTTCGTTGAAATAATGATCATGGGCCTATTTGATAACTCGTACGATTTTTCGATCGTACGAAAATTTCGAACGTAGATGTCAATCATTTTTATGAAATTAATTTGATTGGCCGAGCCGCACGAGTTTTAGAGGAAGTTCGATTATTTGAGATCTTACGACCTATTTTAAATGTATTTGATTGGGCGAGACAGGCTTTAAAAAAATCATACGACATATGTGTATATAAAGAATTTACTCGATCCACCTGCTAATCTCTCAACCTAATTCATAAAATAATGGATTCCTTGGAAGCAGTACAACAAGAACAAACCGAAAGTGACGAGGTAGATTGATATTTATTTTAAATATTTATTTATATGTCCATTCTAACGTCAACGTTTCTTTTCTACATGTAAATTTGCCAAGCAGTTGTATTCTAATTGATTTTTATTTTCATTTAATTAAGGAAGTGCAAAGACCCAAGGAAAAGAAGATTATCGTGATCGATAGTGACAACGACGAAGAAAACCCCGATATGTCCAAAGAAACGGTAACTATGTTTGTGAACGCTTCTTAATATTGAAAAATTGCATTTTTACAAGGGCTATTTTTTCCAAAATATACAGATGTTAAATCTAAAATCGTAGTGCTAAAAACTACGAGAAAAATTTACATTCTACATTTCATTCTAATTGTTAGTTTCCGCCAAAGAAAAGACCGATGACGGCAAAGGAAAAACGGAAAATGGAAACCAAAGAACGCAACACATGCATTGTTTGTGGAGAAATATTTCCGGACAAGTCGAAACTGACTCGTCACATCAAAACCGACCACGAAAAAGATCGTTTTATCTGTAAGGTCAATGGTTGTGGAAAATCTTTCGGCGCGAACGACAGGCTGAAAGAGCATACTAACACTGTCCACCTCAAAATCCAGAAATGTGGCCAAGGCTATTCAAGAAAAGTTCCCCTCAAAAAACATCTACTTAAATGTAAAAAACCTATTAATGAATAATATATAAAAAAACTTAAACGCTACTGTAGTCTGTTTGTCTTTAACCTATTATATAGTCACGAAGGAGTATAAAAAAAACGAATCTTGAAAAATCTATTCAGTCAATCGGAATTGGAACTTTTTCTGGCAAGTGAGCGTCAGTTATAAAGGGCGGCCACGTTTTATAAAAGGCGGCCGGATGCGCCCGGATGCGCCCGGAGAAATCCGGGCGTGTTCGAGGGTCCTGCTCTGTATTGAAGAATGGCACCTGTTTAGCCAATGAAAAGAAGCATTTACCTCGTAAATTTTATTGAAAATCAAATTTAGTAAAACTTTGGTTCTGATTTTGTCGTTTTTTGTCTTCAATATACAAAGTCTTCAAAGTCCTATACAAACATGTTGAGCAATTCCATCATAAATCTCGTTTCTTTTCTAGTTTCAATAAAGTTCTGGGTTGTACAAAATTCTTCGCCTGTTATTGGACATCTTAACAGAATCAATGCCAAGAAAAAAGCAAAACGAATTTCGACATTCGATTTTGCAACACTGTACACGATACCTTTTACACGATCTTCTCATTGAAATTTTAACCAAAATTATTAATTTTGTGTTTGATTTTGGTTGTAGAAATAAACTTGGTTTTTCAAATATTTCAGCATACTGGACAACAAAAGGGAAGGATGATAGGTTCTTTACTAGCCTGGGAATCCAAGCTCATAATTTTAGAAAAAACAAAAAATACCTCACCTCAAAAAGTTCTAAAATTATAGAGCTTGGTGCAGGTAGATTAGTCTGACACAGAATGTTATAAACAGTCTGTGTGTGAACCCTTGTTGACAGAGTTTCTGAACTTTGGAAACCCGGGCAAACACACATAATCAACTTACCATAAAACTCCTCCACAATCTATAAAGACTTTCAAAGCTACTAAAAACCAAATGAAAACATCAGCCACATGTATTTAGACTTTCAGCCAACAGCCATTTTGTTTTGAAATGAATCTATGTTTTCATTTTCATTTGTTTTCCTTTTTTCTGCAGAGTCAGCTTTTTCCATAAATTATGTGCGCGCATCAAAATAATCAAAATGCGCGTGAAAGTACTGCTAAGTAATACGCCGAAAGCCGGCCAATCAGGCCGAACCTGCAACAAGCGTTAAACCAGCAGCAAAAATATCATAAACTAGACTGTGAAAAAAGTTTAACGCTTGGATTCCCAGGCTAGTTCTTTACAAGTACTTCACTGTCTGAGTGTGTGTCCTTTCTGATAAAAAATTGCTTTTTCAAAGCTGGCAATTCTATTCTTAAACAGTGCATTGGAATTCCCATGAGAATAGATCTACTCCTTTTTGGGCAAATCTGTTTTTGTACCATTTTGAATCTGAGTATGTCAAAGGTCTCATTTCTGCTAGTTCGCCTAGTGCCTATAACTTCCACTCTGTAGGATTTATTGATGATTTGTGTGCCTTAAATGACAGAGATGAGTTTCATAATTGCTACAAACAGATTTACCCTAAAGAATTAGATCTCAAAGTTGAGCACCATGGAAACCATGCATCGTTTTTAGATTTAGATATCACCGTTGAAAACAATATTTTTAGATATAAACTTTTTGATAATAGAGATGCCTTTCCCTTCTTCATTGTAAGGATGCCACATGCCGACAGTAACATCCCATGGTGCA
Source organism: Clytia hemisphaerica (assembly GCF_902728285.1). Taxonomy (NCBI): domain Eukaryota; kingdom Metazoa; phylum Cnidaria; class Hydrozoa; order Leptothecata; family Clytiidae; genus Clytia; species Clytia hemisphaerica. The sequence goes on along the minus strand of NW_027103684.1, from coordinate 578,894 downwards.
TTTTTTATGGATCCATCTTTTCAGAAATTTTACGGATAGCACGTAGCACACTCATGTTTGAAGTTCTGACTCCTAGAGTCACTGAGCTTTTCATTCGAATGCGAAACCAGGGTGCTTCAAACGCTTTCTTGAAGAAGCAAGTTGTCAAATGTTTTTCCAGGTTTCCTGACTGTTTTATGAAGTATGGGATAGCCGCCGAAGAATTTTTACATATTTTCAAATTGTGAAATTGTTTCTTATGTATTGTATGTGTGTGTGTTTTTTTGTTTTTTTTTCTGTCTAAAGAATTAGCATTAGCAACGGAGGTATTCATTTCCAACTTTTCTTTTCCCTGTGCAGTCCTCCCTTTGCGGCACGCCGAACCGGGTTCGCGTCCAACTTACAATTCTGTTCTTTTCTATTTTTATGTAAGATTGTGTTTGTTACAAATGTTTGTTTCACCTGTAGTGTACGTGGGATAGTTCGTACAGTATTTCTTTCTGTCCTTTTGTACTGTATTTTGTTGTAGTGTCTATTTTTTGTCTGTTATTTGTTTGGAAGCTGCTGGTCAGTTCCTTTTTCTATTATGTTTTCCGAAGGCGACTGAGTGTGGGCCCTTAAACACGTGGAAAGTCACTATGCCAGTCACAAGTCTGGGACTTCAGGTTTTGTTTTGTGTTTGTATCTTTTTTTAATTTATTTGATGTGTTTGCTTTTGTATTTGTCCCCATTTTGTATGTATTTTGATGAACTTGTGTAAATGATTATAAGGAAGTGTGTTTATCAAAAAAGTTTTTTGCAATTCAATGTTTCTCCACTATTACTTTTCTTCTATCTTCATTTGGATTAGGTTTTTCTTTCACATACCACTATTTAAATTCCCTTTAACTTTTTGCTAAATTACCCTCTGTTTCGGAATGATTAAAAAATTAAAAATACCAAAAAAATCGTAAATATACACAATTAACAAAAATATTCTTAACTTTTTTTCGTTTTTATCAGTTTGAGTTATTTATATATCAATACTTTTCTTTTTCTAAAATGACAGATATTACATATCTTCACTATATGTCCTCCCGTCGCGGCACGCCGAACCGGGTTCTCGGCCAACTTACGATTCTATTCTTTTCAGTTTTTGTGTGATTTTTTCTATTTTTATGTAAGATTGTGTTTGTTACAAATGTTTGTTTCACCTGTAGTGTACGTGGGATAGTTGGTACAGTGTGTCTTTCTGCCCTTTTGTACTATAATTTGTTGTAGTGTCTGTTTGCTGTCTGTTATTTATTTGGAAGCTGCTGGTCAGTTCCTTTTTCTACTATGTTTTCCGAAGGCGACTGAGTGTGGGCCCTTAAACACGTGGAAAGTCACTATGCCAGTCACAAGAAATTGGCCAGAACACTAGAATTCCACTTTTCCGCACTTTCGGAAACTTCACCATGTAGTACGTTCCACATCCGATTCTCAGGAACGGAAATTGCTATAAACTTCATTTTTTCTTTAAAAGGTCACCAATGGGTGTGGCATCCGTCTGTTCTATAATTGGAACACATACAGTTTGATCCAAGTTGGCCATAACACTAGAACTCCACTTTTCCACACTTTCGGAAACTTCACCATGTAGTACGTTCCGCATCCGATCTCAGGAACGGAAATAGCTATAAACTTCATTTTTTCTTTAAAAAGTCACCAATGGGTGTGGCATCCGTCCGTTCTATAATTGGAACCCATACAGTTCGAAACAAATTGGCCAGAACACTAGAATTCCACTTTTCCACACTTTCGGAAACTTCACCATGTAGTACGTTCCGCATCCGATCTCAGGAACGCAAATAGCTATAAACTTCATTTTTTCTTTAAAAGGTCACTAATGGGTGTGGCATCCGTCTGTTCTATAATTGGAACACATACAGTTTGATCCAATTTGGCCAGAACACTTTTTGATAGCACTTTCGATTTGAAAGTGAATATGACGCTACGAATCTGAATATGACGCTACCAATATGACGCTAAGTTCTTTTTGGTAGAAAACTAACATATACAATACAAAATATAAAATCAACATAAAAGGGGTTGCGGAACGACCGTTCCGTTTTCGCAAAGGGAAGAAATTTCGACACTAACAAATTATTTTCACTAACAAAGTCAAACTTTTATTGATAATGTTTTCCAACTCAACTCTTTCTTTTTTATAAGAATTTTATAAGAACAATACGAGGCTCAAAAATGAAATACGCCGGGTTTTGAGCAATTCAAAAACAATTTCAGGCTCAAAGTGCAAAAAAGGACAGCCAACTTTTAAAAAAATTTACTGATTCTTATAAAAAAGAGTGCAAGTGACAAAAAAGAACACACACGTTTCTTGTGCAATGGCTGAATGACCAACAACAAAGATATTACATTAGGCTTTAGGCTGGTAGTTTATCTGAATAAATTGAAAGACTTTTATCCCATCTTTTTCTCTTTTTGTGACTTTTTGAAACAATTACTTAGCTCTCTATAAAACTTTTACAAAGACAAATTTATCAACAATTCAAAAATTATATTATACATTTCCCTTCAAAATTTAAAAGAAAATAGTGCGTAGTTTGAAAGATGATCTTGAGCTTTCAGCCATTGGAACCTAGTATACAATCTCTCAAAATGTGCTACCTCTTTATGATATCATTCACTTCAAATGTAGTATCAATTTTCCGAAAAGGAATCAGCAGCCTAGCAATAATTTCCAGGGTAACTTATCAAGACTAGTGAGATTTTTTGCGTGATGAAATTTTGTGAGTCTATTTTTGCGATATTGTGTGTTCGGCAAAAAGATGTTCCCAATGTTTCATTTATAAAATCAATCCAAACCAGTCCAAACTAATTTTTTCAAGAACCTTGCCTTGCAGAATAAAATTCAAAAACTTCTATAATTCATATAAGTATATTAAAGTAATGCCATTACTATTTATCAGGCGGTAATAATAACAAGCGTTATCTACAATCTCACGTCAAAGAGTTCATAAAAATATAAGTTGATTCGCCAGTAAAAAACACTTTTTTGTGAAAGATATCTTGTTTGGAAATATATTCGAGCTAGCAGCAAAAGTAACATATAGGTACTTTTATCATTTAAGTTGTCTTTTGGGCTAAAGTCATCAATCATGCTTTTGTTATCACTTTATCGTACAAATATAAATCGGCATTATTCTAATTGATGATGATCAAGCTCCAATGTTAAACAAAAATCTCTCGAGAGTCAAGCAAGCGATAATGGAATCAACAATCAATCAAGTCAAATCAAAATGATTCCATTATCGAATAAATATTGATCAGAAATCTTCAATGACGAAAATAGCAACTAGTAATTATCATTTTGATTCTGCTTTCCAGTACAGTCTTCTCTTTTGTCTCGTAAACATTGCACGGAATAACATGGAACTGGCACAATTTATATTCAGCAGGACCATTTTATTATTCTCCATCAATCACAATCTGTTCATACAGTCATAATGCTATGTATATTTTGGTTTTATGCTGCTTCTTTGTTGTGCACATTCATCCACCAAAACTCTGAAACACTGCTGATTCAGCCAGTCGGCTAGTCCAGGAGCTGGAGCTCAACTACTTTTTGCCTTTGAAAATCTGATGGTGAAAAAATTAGATCGCAGCGCTATCATTCAAATCAAAAAGCGAAGATAGTACCTTAAAGGAAGAAATTTTTGGGGAAAGAAAATTTGGCGGATTTGGCCAGAATCCGCCAAATTAAGTTCCCGCCAAAATTTCTTTTTTCCGCCATCCGCCAAATTAAATTCCCGCCAAATTAAACTTTTTGAAAATATGATCTCTTTTAAGGTGTTTTTGCATTTTTTTGCTGTTTTTACGCCATATTAAGGATAAATTTTCAGCAAACGCCAAATTAAATTCCCGCAAAATTTGGTTTTTTCGTCCATCCGCCAAATTAAATTCCCTCTAAAAAAACTTTTTCGGCCATCCGCCAAATTAAATTCCCGCCAAAAATTCTTCCTTTAAGGTATACGGCAGATTCTCTGACTACCAGTCGGCCGATCGGTAGTTATGAGTCGGAACTTTGCAGAACTGTTTTCGACATCAAATCTGTCTAAAAAGGAACAAAAATGAATGTTCCCAGTGACTTGCTTTTTTCATATTTCGAAATGTAGTTGAAATTTTTGTCAGTTGTTAGACAATTGATTGTTTGGTTTGTGTCAGTCAACCAATTAAAAAAACTGAAAACTCTTTCAGTGCTGTACATGCAGCATGATACTTAAAATTTTATTTTAGTGAACAAAAATTCAGAAAAAAGTTCCTCACTTTCAATTACTGTTGTGTGAAGGGAGAAACTTGTTCATATTTTATTAATTTTTTACTAATAGCAGTGATCTAATACATACGGAAGCCGAGAAGGGACATCCAAACTTTCTTTTTTTGTCGACTTTTTTTCTTTTTTTGCCGACTTTTTTTTTTTTGCTCACTTTTTTTCTTTTTTTTGTCAACTTTTTTTCTTTTTTTGAAAACTTTTTTTCTTTTTTTGCTAGTCTAGCAAGCTAGACGACTAATTTATACATAGTAGAAATAAAGCAAAAAGTCGAAAAGTAATGAATGGAACAATTTTAGTCGTCTAGAAACCTTTGTGCACTAACTCCAAACAAAAGAAAAGTGTCAATATTGCAATTATAATTTTTTCCTGCTCAAAATAATTCTTGAGAAAGAAAATATGTGTGGATTTGTGTATTGAAAGTTTTTCATTTGAGTTGATTTCGTTTTGAGAGTTTGTTGTTGTTTGATAAATTTTTTTCTCGCTACGCAAGTTTCTGCGTAGCTAGCCCCCTGTATCTATAAGGCTGGAACACCGGATTCTTCCAGTCGGTTATACAAACTAATTCCCGTATTATTGTTGTCATTATTATTAGTAGTATATTACACGCATTATAAACGACTCCAGTCTATTTTTTTGCTGACTTTTTTTCTTTTTTTGAAAACTTTTTTTCTTTTTTTGCGGACTTTTTTTCTTTTTTTGAAAACTATTTTCCTTTTTAGCGGACTTTTTTCTATTTTTTAAAAAAGGTTTTTTTTAAATTCAACTTTTCTTTTCGAGACTGCTTTCGACGAGGGCAAATTTTTGATATTATGCTCCTAATAAAGTGTAGAATTGACAAGAAAAAATTGCCCTTCGAATCTCCTGCAGTTTTCGAGTGAATCGATTTTTAGTTAATCAATAGAACTTATCAAAAGTGACGATGAAGAGGATAGAGCTCTTCCATTACCTGATTTTGGTAACTCAGCTCCTGGGAGCTCTAAACAACAGTCTACTAGTTCCCCTATCACAGAAGTATTACGAAATAAAGCAGCAAACAATTCAGCAACAAGAATTCTAGTCCAGCAAAATTCATCAGAGTTGAATGTAAGTAATTACTTATGATCTTGTCATTTAATTTTTCAGGCATTTCGGTCTCAGAATTCAGCATTTCAAAGAATCTTACAATATCTGTACTCTTCTCTGCCTAATTGTAGGGGATCAAAGCTCCGAGAAAAGAAAATGGGGGGGTCATAAGTGATGTGGCTGAAAAATTAAAAAAACTGTAAAATAACCTCCCCCTACGATTAGGTAGTGTCAACAGGTGTGAAATTGATTTTGTTATTGGTTTGATATCTTGTTTATTGCTGTTTTTTTTAAGATGTCTGTCTAATACAATGATTAGACTGATTACACATTTTCTTAACCAATAGGTAAACGTACTGCTAAGAGAACTGGTAAATCTAAACAGCCAGATTTGTGTTACAATTAGAGAGGTGAAAGACATTTTACAGCAGCAAGCACTTCAGCCAGCACCAGTACCAGCACAAGTACCAGTTCTTCCACCCCAGCCTGAGCCCCAACCAATAAACGAGGATGATTATGTAAGTGGCTTTATACAGCAAAACCAATATACTTCCTTGATACTAAATTGATGTTTGATATGTCGACAGACTTGTGAGTATTATAAACCTTTAACCATTCGATTTGTTTTTTGAGAAAAATGTTAACTTGTTATCTTATGTTTTTTTTTAATGTCTCTAGACATATGCTGGTAGAAACTGCTTGGAACTGGAAAAGAGTCGTAAGCCAACAAAGTTTGCATTAACTGTTGCAAAGAAGCAATGGCCAGATGAATTGAAAAATGGGATTATTGAGCCTGGTCGTACCATAGGGGCTAACATCATTGAATTGGATGGCGAAAAATTGGCTTTACTTAAACGTATGTTTTTATTTCGTTATTGATTTGTCTCTCTTTCTCTAATTTTGCTACCAAATACTTATCCTACGCTTTTGAGTTATGCCATTATTCCGCTGTTAGTGTTTCCGCTACCTCATGGCTGAGGTTGAGTTGATATATCACTGTTTTTCAGTCATTCAAAGGGTATGTACTCTAGCTATCAGTGCAAACCGAATTATAACCAAATGAAAATTACTGAAATAATCACATTCTACAATTCACCCACATCAAAAAATAAATTCGCTGGGTAAAAATATATTCACTTATTTAATTAGAATTCACCTAAATTAAAAAACAAAATAAATCAAACCACTGGTGACCACTGTTACCTTGCTGTGAAACAGCAAAAAACCTTTAAAAATTTACCATACCCTTTACTTTGACCGCCCAATTTATTAGGTACCTGATAGTAAGTTAGTGAACTTTTCCTATTTTACATGGATTGTTTCATTTCCTATATTTTTAGGATTGATGAAGTATCATTATAAAGAAAAATTTACAAATGCCATGAGGCGTACCTGTCGCGAATCCATTAACCAATCCGCCAGAGATTTGCGTCGATATGCGTCGTCTTGAACGTGAGCAAGATGCCCGAATTTGAAACCACTGTAGATTTAGTTTTCTTGTCACTATCACTGTAAATACACTAACTTGACTGCGTTTGTAAATATAACTTATTAGGTGCCTAATAAACCAACTTTTTCAACCCATCCAAGGACCTTATTAGGGCCCTCCACCCGTTCATTATAATTTTGACCAAAATAATTAAAGTTCAATGGAAAGTCCCTTATCCTTTCATTGTCCTTATTTTGAGCCCCTTTTACCCCTTTACTAATTTTTGGAAAATTTACCATCCCATGTTTATTTAGCACCTCAGAGTATCTCATTACAATGTAAATATATTAATAGAAACATTTAATCGTTCAATATTGCCTTCTTTTTATTAAAATTAATTTCGGCTAGAAACACAATTTAGCTTCGCTCATAAAACCAAACCCAAACTATTTCGGGGAATTTACAATTACACTCGTTTTAACTTGTAAATTCTTGCAATTGCTTACAAGATGTCATCGTAAGATTTTGTAACTTTCAACTTTCAAATTTTTACAAATCTTTGCATTGTTCTTTACAAGATTGTGCACAAATCCGCAAATTTGTGCAGAAATGTGCAAGATTTTCTATAAGAACTTATAAAAGTATGTAAAATCTTGTGACAAATTCTTACAAAAAATTTTAAATCTTTTTCCAAGAGTTTTGACCAGGCCCCCCCTGGGCTCATGACAAGGGTATCTGTAAGGAAGTCCAGCAGTATCGGTTGTATCATGATATGGTCAATGTAAGATTTGTTTGGGAGGGAAAAATGGTTGTAAGTATAGCAGGGGCCATGACCGTGTGACATATCGACTGGAAGTAAATTATTCTCTCTGATAAACGAGGTAAGGTGCTGCGTCAGAGCGTTAGGTGGGCTGATGCGAGATGATTTTTCAACTATTGGGCAGCACTGAAAATCACCCATGATGATAGGATCAGTTGAATGGCTGAATTGCTGGATTGTGCCGGAAATGTATGAAAAACTTTTTTATTGTAAGTGTCTATACAGTCAGTTGAATTATTTAGAGATTGTAGGTATACAGCCGCTATTGTTAGCCGTTTTAAACCAAATGACGTATTGATGATGGTAGCAAAGTCCTCAGATAGAAGAGTCTCTGGTTTAGGAAAGCAATTTTTCCGAAGGAGCAGTGCAGTACCACCAAAGGGACGACCAAATTTGTGCCGACCTGCAGGTTTGAAGATTAGGTGAAAGTCTTTATTGTAGTGTTGTAGAAGGTGATTTTCATATTGGGTTAGCCAAGTTTCACATAAAAAAATACAGTTGTGAGATTTAATTAGTTTGTCTGTGTAAACTCAATTGGCCTTGAAGCCAAAACAATTAAGGGTAATCAATTCTAGTGAGGTACTTTTCTTAGACGCCATCATAACTGTTAAAGTGATTGAAAGTTTGAGTTTATATGTTTATTTCGGTTACAGCTTGACCTGTTGAATTCGTTCCTAGGAAGGTTGATATATGTGAAGGGGCTGTATATGTCCTGTTCTCTGGTCTGTTGGTAGCTTGGGATAACATTGCGGGGGAATTTGAAACGCTTTATAATCAATCCTTGAATCCAATGATCTTTTTCAGAGGCTTTCGTACTGTCTGCAACGTTGATTTCTACACGAAAGGATTGGTTAAATGGGTTCTTCCGGTGGGATTTGATAGATCGAACTTGAATACCAACATCATATTGGATGTAGGATTTTACTTGTTCCGGGTTCAGGGAGTTGTCGAATCCTCCAATAAATAACGACACAGGCTTAGTAGGTCCAGCAATGAGTCGTTCTTTCGAAGAGTTCTTAGCACCAAAAACAGTGGATTTACTCTGTGGGTTGTTTGGATGTTCTTTCTTTTTACGTGTTGAATTTTGTGATAACGACTGGTCTCCTTTGGGTCTGACCAAGCTTTTCACAGCATCACTGAATAAACGTTGGTCGTGGGCAGGTTCAGACTCAGCTGGAACTTGTAATATGATACTTTCATCAATCGGGGTGGAATCCATAAACTTCACTTTGTCATGGTTGTCTGTTTGTGGGTCTATCAATAAAGGTGAGGGATTGTTGACTTTTGATGAGCCGGTATTACAGCTTGGGCAGGATTTCTGCTCCAAGAGTCTAGTTATTTTTTCAAGTTTACTTTCGATAGTAACCATTCTTGCCTTGAGATCGATATTCTCTTTCGAAATGGTAGAATTAACTATACACATCTGTTGTAGTCTATCAAGAAGCAAACTCATGTCATTGGGATCAATGGAGTTGGTAATATTTCTGGTCTGTTCCGATGGTTTTCTCTGAAGATCTCTGAAGAAAGCTTTTTGGTAATTTTCGACTCGTGAATGCTCAGTCCAAGATTGTAGATGTCCTGAGCTGCTATTGCTTGTGAGAATCGATTTTTTAGCAGTTTTCCGATGTCTTTTGTTTTCTCTATGGTTTCGAAGCCATTGCTAGCTCGGGTTTGCTCGTCAAAATGGTCGGCAAAATGATAGAATATTTGTTCTCTGAATTTACGGAGAATTTCAAGACAAAGTTTGTCCATTATTTCTGCACATGATTTCCTAGAAAAGGTGTAGATGAATTGAATGTTCTGGATGAATAAAGTTGAAGGTTCCTCTGTGTTTTGTGAAATTGACTTAAAGATGTCTTTCAGCTTGTTCTCTCTACTAATTGCTGTCAAGGGGCAGACCAACGCCATCTTGCGTGGCCGCCATCTTGTCTCTATATACCCTTAAAAGACATGCAGCGAAAATGAAGATCTCAGTATCTGAAGAAGGCGATCGGAGAACAGCAATGGATTTGGAATATTCCTTTAGGGCATGGTTACAATGATTTTCAATTTTCTAATTTTTAATGGAAGTATAAAAGCGCTCAGCGACCAAAACGCTCGAGCTGTGCGCGTTGTTGGGCGACCAAAATAGCTAAGTGGACCACGAGCTTTAAGGAGGTATCTGTATTCGGATCTTTTTTGTTGCATCGGTGATGAGGAGCTTCATCAGTTTACTTTTAGGAGTTTTCCTTTTTGTACCACTTCCATGAGCAATGCTGAGAGGGATTGAAGAGAGTGAGAATTCTAAAGCTGCAGGTACATCAATCAACCTTTCGTTTTTGATGGAAAAAGCCAGTAAGCTGCCAATGATGTCGCGGTTTATCTCAACGTGTTTGAGAAGTGTTGACACTGAACTTCAGATGTTGAGTAGGTTTTGAAATTGTTGATTGTAACTCTCCTCAGAGTGTCATGAAAGCCTTTTGTCTTCTCCAAAATTCTTGATTTCACGAACTTGTCGTATAATCTTTTTCCCTCTTTCTTTACATTCAAGAGGTCAATTGCTGCGTTTTCTTCTACTGCCTCTCCCGAGGATAGGTTGTGCAGATTCAACCCAATGTCAAAAGGATTGATGTACTTTTCTTTCAGAACTTTGACAATTTTGGTCACATGCTTTTCACTTTTAATGATTTCTGATGCTCGCATGGGCTTATACTGGCAGCAAGATTTTGTGGATGTTGTGACTCCAGCCATTTTCTTGAGCTCTTGTGTTGTTTTTGCTAAATCAGAACGATTAAGCCACCACTTGAGAACGGATTCTTTTTTGCTTCCGAATAATTTGATACTACCTGAAAAGTTTAGGAATTACAAAGTTTTGATTTTCTAAATACCTAGGTACATAATAAATTGAGACTTGAGACTCTGGTCAAAGAAGAGAAGTACCGCATACCAGAAAGTTATGATACCAACACAAGTATACTTTTTACCTGACGTTTTAGCGTGTCACGGTTGATTAATTGTTTAGCCGGGGCTCAAAGTTTTTCTTTGTTGGCTTTAATTTATTTTCGGCCGTATAGATTTCTCTAACAATGCATTCGTCGAGAACTACTTCTGGTGCTAAAGCTTCAATTAAAAAAACAAAAATCAGAATCGTTCTTTAGTTCTGAAAGAATCAGAAAAAACAGCAGTTGTACACATTTGAAGGTTTTGCTTGAAGAACAGACAATGGCCTTAGACTCAAACAGGAAAACTTCTTTCTTTAAAAGACTTAAAATTGATTTTAATACTTTCCATACCTTTTGTCGACGTTCTTCTAAGGTAAGCGGTTTACACTCACACATGGCAACGAAGTTACCAATCTTGTCACTAATACCAATATTTACCAAAAAATAAACGTTAATGTAATAAGCTAGAAGTAAAATTTCTTGAAAGAAATGTGTGAAATGATAGTTCTAACATACACCTTTTTTATTAGAATGTTCTTTTTCCACTTATATGATGAAGTGGAAAAATAACATTCTAATAAAAAAGGTGGATGTTAGAATTATCATTACATTAACGCTCATCCCAAAAAAAATCTTCTTGAAGTAAAAGGCATTTCTAAGTTAGGATCAAAACTCGACCTAAATTTAACATTTAATACATATTGCAAGTAAGCACTTGGCATTTTCGTGAAAGTCTTATCATAGAGATAATTGGCAAATGTAATTAATAATAACAATAATAATAATAATAATAATAATATAAATCAATAACAACATATACATAGCCTACATTAAATCTAGCAACAGTCTCTAATTAGGGGTGGGCTATAAATAAGTGCATTCTCAAACTTTACATAAACGTACGGTTGGCATAAAAATTTGGAATGAGTCGAAAATTGCTATCAAAACTGTTTACAAGTAAAAATTTTGATTGTGCATTCTATTTAGGTATTTTAAGGTCCAATTTCATTGACCTCTATAACATCTTGAAACGAGCTTTTCAAAATATAGACATTTTGTGTATCATTTTATCACAAATTGGATGCACATACCAAAAAGTATCACTAAGATGCTTAAATGAAATTTTGAAAGTTTTTGTTGTTTTTTTAATGTCAGTGACTTGACCATACACAAGGGTCGTGTTCAGACCTAGGTTTAAGGTGATTAGGTTTACATGCTTCTTTTGTTCTACTATTGTATTCAAGTGCATACTCGTCGTTAGTTAAACAAAAGTTTAAAATGGAATCGCCTTCTGGTTTAAAAAAAAAGTTTTTACAATCTTGTTAGTTTTCTGAAAAGGTGAAATCAAAATTTCCAAGTGAAAAGCGTGCTTCTTTGTTAATTATAAAAGAAAAATATGAGAGCTAATGGTTAGATTTGCTCGGAGTATTTTTTACCTAAGTAATAACCGGTAGAGTTTTGCAGGTTTAGATAGCTCCTTTCTTGCGATGGAGTAATGTGGTTTTAGGCTAAGCCTAGAATAATGAAAAAAATATGCCATATTTTTAATAAACCTTTTTAGGTAATAAATTCATGAAAGTGTAGCAGTCAAAGCATTGTCCGTATAAAAAAGCCGCAGTCTGGAAGAAGCCTTTTGTTTCTTTTTATTGTTAATAACTTGAACTTGCAGGAACTTGTGCATATGCATTGGTTTGTTTTGCTCACCATGTGATTAAATAATGAACCAATCCCAAAAGGAATATTTGGTAACATGATCAAAAACTGAGCAAATCAATTCTTAATGATTTTTTGTTATTCACAAAGAAAAAGTTAACAAAAAGTACAACAATAGACTTCAAGACCAGGTTTTTTTATACCGACTATGGTGAAAGTGAGAACTTTCCATTAAAATGTTAGGCAATATTTAACTTGTTTGATATTTTAGAAATTTTTCAAGGAAACTAATAAAAGAGCTAAAAATGAAAACATAGGTGAATTTTCTAAGATATAGAAGTTCATGCGAAAATGACTCTTTTTCCGAATGAATATCTCACCAGCATGATCTCTACTTGGTGTGGAATATGGTGATTTTCCCTGAATTTTTTCTGAAAGAGGAGGAGAATTTTTACAAATTTTGAGAGTACATTCTTTCAGGATTGTCCCAAAGTAAAGTAAAAAATGAAATTTTCAAAACTTCATTTATACCTTAATAAAAAAAGAGAAAATTTTGGCGGAAATAAATCTAAAGTTATAGGTCATTCACCATTCTTATCAGGATTGATTTCAAAATAAATGTCCAAATGTGTGAATCCAAACTAAATAACTTGAGATGATTTAGCATACCATTTACTGCAGGAGGGATTGGTTCGAAAGATTTGTTTCGATGAGATTCTTCAATACGAGCTGAAATGAATAATAAAAAGATTTGAAAATAGTACATTATTTAAAACATGTTTCAATTATTTCATTTTATCTGCAGAAAAAATCCCCGCTAGCAGAAAGGGGGTAGGAAACTATGAAAAATAGCAAATATTGACTAGTTTTTCTATCTAAAGACATTAGTTGAGTGAGAAAATGAAAATTTGAGGATCAAATTAGAACAACAATAGTAGTAGTACTTTAAGGGTACCTTGTTTCTTGATATCTTCCACTGAAGCAGTGCTATTTCTCTTAACTTCTTGTGCTGGTTGGACCTTCTCCACTTTCTCAATGGGATTTCTAACTTTTCCCTGAGATGATTGTGCTGGTTTGACTGAGTTGACTAAAGTACGATTTTTATTAACTGCTGGTAGACCAGCAAAAAATACGTAATGAAAATACCTTAAAGCAGATGACCAGTCGCAACGCCGCACGCTGAATTTTTCTTTACGACTTATGCAAGTGTTCGTGTGGTAAGCCAGAAAGTGGAGATCAATCATCAGGTTTCGGAATTCACAACGTAATGATTGCATGTGTACTTTCTAGCTTGCTGCGCGGACACTTGTATACGTAATAGCTGGAAAGAAAAAACTCAACGTGCGACACTGCGGCTGATTTTTCATTACATAATTTCTGCTAGACTAATTAATTATTCAACAGGGCGTCTTCTTTAAAAAAGGTCTTATAGTCTATGGTGGCCCATTAGAGCCAACCCGTTTTTTTTTAATTGAAATGAAATACTTTTTATTTCATTTTTCAAAGTGAAACCAAAAACAAATTAAGAAAAAAATAAAAAAATTTATTTTCTCTTTTCTTTTTCCAAGTGATGTCCTTCATGGTCCATCGCGTGGCCCATTAAGGACATTGAACAAAATTTGTGTTAGTTAGAAGAGAAAAGATTTTTTTCAATGTTGTCCCTTTCTTATTTGCTTACTTTTGAAGTTTTGGTTTCCTGATAGCGGGTAGTGCAGTATTGGAGTGTGTGGGGTAGTGTTTGAGAGTGTGGGCGATGTGGGCTTGAGAACTTCAACCAAATCTTTGAATTTTGATAAAAAAGTGGCCCTTATACAAAGGCTATGTTCTTATAAGCCTTGCATGGAAATGTTGTAGGAATTTCATATATAGTATCCCTCGACACCTGGTTCACGAATGAAAAAAATTTAGATGGCTAAATACAGGTCGAACTTTTCCCAATAAGGTTCGTAAAATTCACAAAACGTTTCCTTGTTTTCTCCTTTTTAGTCCTGGTAAGGGTTCTTCGAAGGTTGAAAGTCGGGTGGCACCCCCTCCCCCGGCAGTTCGCAACCCTACTACCCCCGTGGTTCTATTTGCCTTCTTCCATTTGGTCCAAATTAAACAAAAAATATCTTAGATGTTAGATTAACAAAAGTCATTAAAGGGTTTTCTGACTGAGCCTTTCATTTTGGCTAAACAATTCCATAGAAAGCACATCGGCACATATCTGTATATCAAAACTAAATTATAGATATAGACTACATACCTCTCTTTAATGTGATAAGTTATTCTTGATAACCAAATTTTAATCTATCACTTTGAAGCAGCACAAAAAATATAAATGTAACCAAGCACACCCCTCATTCATTCTTTTACAGTGTTGAAATTAATTATGCTCAAATATTTTGTGGGTGTACAAATGAAGTACACAAATACATAGTAATTATAAAAACAAATCATTCAAAAGTTTCCATAAGCTCAAAAACAACACATACTCGACATACTGACAAAGACTTCTTTCACTTTCATGAAGATATGAGCATACATGTATAGGTACCATTTTGGAAATCAAAATCAAAACAATAGAATCTTACGGCAGCCGAAATTTTAGTGTCCTCAATGGGCCACGCAATGGACCATGAAGGACACAACATTTAAAAAACGGTTGAAAAATCAAAACCAAAGTAGTTTTTATTACTTAACCAAAATTCACATGTCCTCTATGGGCCACGCAATGGACCAGAATGGACAGTACTTTGAAAACGAAAATCAAAATGGATATGTTTTGACTTTTTTCTTTAGTTTAGGAAATAAATAATCATTTTCAATTTTAAAAAATAGATTGGCCTTCATGGGCCACCATAATAGTCCTTCTTAGCAACAGCAAACATAGAAATTTGAATAACACGAGCTGTTACAATTTATAAACAGACTTTACCTTTATAATCAAGGTTAGTGAGTTCAGTCAAAACACAGCATCACCCTTCACATTTTCTTCTACTAAATAGTGTAACCTTATTTTTTTCTCCTTTTTAGATGAAACAATAAAACATATTGCCACGTCAGCTTAAGTAAAGCGCCTAAAGGAGATTTGGGTTCAGATGAGATTGATTTGCATTATGAGGATGACCGTGAATTTGTATTGAGAAATGAACAAATCAATGATTTTAATGAAACAGTTTCCAACTTAAACGGTACCTCTAGTGTAAGTAAATATTTTGTAGTATGTTTTAGAAGAATACATGTTTTTAGTTTTAGATTTTTAGGTTACGCAATCTCTGGTTTTATTGGTTTCATTTTCGATTTGCTAATTACTGTGTTTTAGTGCTTCATAGATACTACATTCTAAAGCTATCTTTTTTCTATTTTTTAGATCAATAAGGATTCATCAATTCGTGGCCAGGATCTTCAAGGACCAATAACTGAGAATCAAAACGATTATCAAGTGAGTAACAATAAATAGTACGAAAAAATAGTGATTAGCTATTGGAATAATAGGGTCAGGTTTTAGATATGCAGACTTGAAGTCCCCAAGGATCATAGTGCCAGGAGCACTTAATAATTGGTAACCGTTTTGATACTATTTAAAGTATGATAAGGTTTGAAATGAAATTGAAATTATTTAGATACAATATTTTTTTAGTTTCAACGATTTTTGTAGTTAACGATTCATTTGATCACAGGAAAAAAATGGAAAAGATGAAGTAAGGTCTGGGATTCAGGGATGGAAAATGGAACAACCGTAACCCTATTTTCCAGGCCTGTGGTTTTGCGGGAGTCGAAAATTGCAAATTTTGTCCAGATTTGGGAAATGGTCATTTTCAGCCACGAAAAACCCAGGCCCGGGAAAAGGCTTGTTATTGTTTTATTTTTCAACTCCAAGTCTGGGTCTTCAAAATTATTCTCAAAGTGTCTAGCATGTATTTTCATCAAAGTTATCTTGGAAATGAAATTAATCACTTTATTACGGATTCATGAAAGTGACTTAGAGCCATTATTCCTATCTTGACAGGGAATTGGAATGTATGATAGATTCGTTTGTCCTATATTTCATTGCTCCTTCCGACAAGGAGAAGATTGCTTACGTTGTATTCAAAATAGAGTTTCAAGAAAGTCTTCAGGCCTATCGTGTAAATTTTTAACTCACAAGATTAACACGTCTTTCATAGTGGGAAACAACCACCCTTCCACCCCCAATTTTCTTAGGCCATCTCCACCTGACTTTTCAGATTTTTTGCCCCAAATGATGCGTTCCCGATAAATTGTGAATTTCCCTATTGTGTTTCCTAGTTTTGGTCAAACCACCGCAATCCTTATTTAAAAAATTAAAAAATCACATCAATGAACCTTGTCCTTGATTTTTCTTTTAGAAATATTCTCTCTTTAATGTTCCTTTTTAGCTGGCAAACACGACGCTGTCTAACGATCAATCTCAAACGGAGAATGAAATACAACCTACCTACCATGAAGTTAGAGGAGCTAGACTGACTTTTTTCAACCGCCCAACGGAAAATGAAAAGGTTGTCGAGGTTCCGTTTGGGGAAGAAGTTGTTGAAAACTTCTTCCAAAATTATTCTGCTCCTGAAGACGAGCCTGTCATGCTGAGAATGGCAATGAAATAATCAATTTGATGGAAAGATAAAGTCTTGTATGAGGAAAAAGTCAACAATGATGTAACACGTAATGTTATTATCCAACGAAATCAAAACAAGTTCTAGACTTTGATCTTTAAACAAAAATTCGATCTTTCGAACCATTGTATTTCAATTCGCTTTGCTGGCGAGGATGGAGTTGGCTATGGCCCCTTTAGAGAATTTCTCACATTTGCGATGAAAGCGATGCTGCTTGCTTTAATGGCAATGTTAATAATATCCGGAATGAGGATTATTTCAAAATTGGACAACTATCAGCAATCGTCATTCTTTTCATTGGCAAAGGTCCTTGTCTCCACCCAGGTATTGTGGATTACCTTTTTGGTCGTGAACCAGAGGCGCTGTTTACAGTCGATGACGGAATCTTACAAAATGCTCTTACCGATATAAAGAAAGGAGATCTGGATAGTTTGCTTGATTTGAATATCGCACCCCAGAATAAAATTAAGCAATGGAGATAAAGAAGGCATCACACTCGAAATGGTGCTTCACCTTTTTACTTAGAGTGAAACTATCCCAATATTGACAAATCTATTGAGCTATACTTCCAGGAAAATGAATGGAAGATAGCCACGTGTGGGTTAATTGTAATTTTCCCGTTAAAAGGCATTATCCAAAATCTGGAAATTGCACCGAGGTTTGGTACTGGATTTTCAATGCTTCAAACTTTCTTTTTACAACCGAAGATTGTTGGTCTGATAGAGTCTACTGTTGGTATTGTGAACAACATTACGTGTTAATGAAAAGTCCTTGGAACATTTTTATGGAACATTTTCTCAAGCTCTTACAAACACTCCAGGCTCAACTAAAATTTAGAGGAGCTATTTCTTTAACAACTATATTTTATGATTTATTTAGATTTCCTTTTTTGTGGAGTTAGTTATTTTAAAGAACATTTAAAAGCATTCTTTATCATTGATATTTTAACATTCTTTATCGTTGACATTTTAGCTAACTTTATAGTGTTGCCGCTTATATTTTCACCTGGACATAGTAGTTCAAAAAACATGCTTTGTAACATTCTTTATCATGACATTTTACTTTACTTTATAGTGTTGCCACTTAGATTGCCACTTAGATATTTACCTGTACATAGTAGTTCAAAAACATGGTTAAAGGGATAATTAGATGGTTAGAGATATTTGGCACGTGTAATCTTTCTATTATCCTGAGCAAAACCTCAAAATATTCTTACCTAAATATTTCTAAAGTCGAGATATTTAAATTACAAGTTTTTCACTTTTAGTAAGAAGACAAAGAATTTCAACCTATAAGAACTGTGTGAGAACTCATTTTCAGAAATTTCAAATTGGATATCTCGAATTGGAAAATAATTACTAAAACATACTTGGCGGTTTTACTTTTTACTCTTTACTTCAGGCTAGATTTACTCATCAATATCTATTGCATTGTGGGAAAATCTATTGAAACCTCAAAGATCCACTTATTCCATATTTTTTTATTTCAGATTAATACAATGATTAATACATGTATGAAAAATAGAAATTAAAATTGGTTCGATATGTTATTATCTGATGAGATCATTCGAATTATCTTAAACAAACTGCTAAGAGCTGAAAATGATACTCATAAACGCCACCTTCGGAAACTCGGGTCAAGAATACAAAAGTTGGTCAAGGTAACATTCTTTTTGACACTTTTTGTTATGCAGTCGATATTCATTAATTCGAACTTCTATATAATTCGAACAAATTAGTTTCCCCTTGGAGCTCGAATTAGAGAGAGTCAACTGTAACGTCAATTTCGATGTTTTTTATCTACCTTATCGGTCCTTTTTACGCCGGCCCTTATTGGCGTTATTTTTGGGCTCTTGACGTAACAAGAAAAGGGCCGGTGTAAAAAGGGCCAACATTTTGTAGTTTTTACTTGAAAGCAGCGTTAATTTTTGACCATTTTTTCTTAATTTAACCCTTTCTTATCCAAGACAACAAAAAAATGAAATTGGAGGGATATTTCATGCTAAGTTACTCAATTCTATGTGAAACTTTACCTGAAAGTTGAATTTTCAAAAATTCATACCCATACCCCAAAAAATTAATATGGGCCTCTGAGTCCCTACGGATTAGAAATACTGAAAAAAAGGTAGATTTCAAGAATATCCATGTTTTTCGTAAAATAATAAAATAAATGGAACCTATTTCATAATAAAAAAATAGCAACACCACAAAATCAATTTTAACTGATATTTTTAGTACTAATAGCACTATTAGAAAAGTTTCAACAGTCAAAAAGTGTTTTTCAGTTCAGATTGCTTCATGAAATATAAGGTTGCAGTTTTTGCTAGGATTGCAACAAAGGTAGACCTGGCATGTCGAACATTTGCTGAAAGGTCTAGACTCAATGTTCTGTTTGCTGCAGACTTCACATCTTCCCCTCTTTTCCTCGAAGACTATCCAGTGGCAACCTTTATTCTCCAATCTAATGCTTTTTGAAACGGAATAGTCTGCTTTCCGCCGCTTTTTGGATGCCGGTAAGGGAGAATTGCCAAGTGGTCGACCAACTTTCGGCGGTTTTGACAAAGTAACAAGTGACTGAACAACAAGTCTCCGGTAACTCAACATGGGCATGTTGTTGTTTTCCAGCTTTCTGAAGACAATAAATGCATTTGACAGAGTTCGGTCAAGCAATCCAAAAAAAATCCGATGCCACCATTTTGTTGATTTCCGACTACGGCCATTGACCGCACACTTGAAATCTGCCTGATCAACACCGCCCATGTACATATTGTATTCTTTTATTGCCAACGGGCAGTTAAATTCCTTACGGCTACCATCTCTCAATCGACGTAAGATCTTTGTTGAGGAGGTTCCATGGAAATTAGAAACAACAGTTACTGGCTTTGAGTCCATCCACTTATAATAAGATATTTCACCCGCAAGCCTGTAATCGAAGTCTCCGCGTTGCATTGACTTATCTCGTTGCAGATTAGTGGGAATATGCTTGCGGTTCCCCTTTATAGTCCCACAAGCCCGGACACCAACAGTTTGCAACTGAGACAATAATGAAATTGATGTGAAATAGTTGTCAATATAAACCTTATGGTCTTTGTGATGAAGGTGGTCGACAAGTTTCAATACTACGCGCTCACCAAGACCAAAAGACTTAAGATTTTCAGGGACAGATTCAAACTTTCCTTGGTATACATCAAATTTATTGATATACCCATCAGTGTCAGCAATCATCCACAGTTTGTACCCTCTTTTTATTGTTTTTTTAGGATTATACTGCTTGATAGAGTGTCTCCCTTTGAATAAAATCATACTTTCATCAATACTGAGATAGCGCGATGCATCGTACAACTTCAAAAAGTTCCCATTAAGGCTATCTATAAGAGGGCGTAATTTGTACAGTTTATCAGTATTGTTTTTTGGAATTTGAGCATTGTCATTCACATGTAAGTTCCAGATAATCTGTCCAAATCTATTGCGACTCATGACATTTGAAACATACGGCGTAGTCAAATCAGGGTCAGTTTTCCAATAATCCAACCACGACGGAAGCTTATTGTATCCCATGAGTAGATTTATTCCTAAGAAACCATACAGTTCCTGTCGGCTGATAGGTGTTATTGCTTTACCATTTTGTTTCTGGGTAGCATACAAGTTTGTTTGGTAAAGAATGTTTTCTTGAATTTCGTTGTCAAAAAATTTAAGAAAATAGTTCATTGGGGGGTGTTACAATCGCCAAAATAAGCAAGCACAGGGCCCTCGTGTGAAGAAAATGTTGAAGGTTTATAAGGCATTTGTGACTTTTTCCATTTATAAACTTCATCAGAAGATGCGCAGCTTACCAGCGATTTACCACTGTCACCTTTAGCTTGGTCATCAACGACATCAGCAGCTGTACTTAGTTTGTTTGCGTCAACGCTGGTCGTACCGCCATCAGTTGTATTGTTGTCGTCCGTACTGCCTTCATCGGTCAAATCATCCTCAGCTAGTAACTCAGCAACACCACTAGTTTCATTCACTTCATCACTATTTTCCTCAAGTTGATCATCAGGAACAGTCTGAAAGTCATCATTCATTTCATTATCTCTTGCCGGTAAAGCGTTATCCGCTAAATGGTCAATTTCGTCATCATCGTCTTCGGATGACTCAAGATCAGACAAATCATCATCTGAGGGCAAATCTTCCAAAATATAAGATACTGCCTCTGTTGTATTGTATATTTTTCTCTTAGACATCTGTAAAACAGAATGATCATGAAATAAACCAAGAAATTGTGACATAGATAGCTAAGAAAGAAAATATTGAAAAACTTAGAATGCTATGGTCTATAACTCTCTTCATCCCATTTTCAATTTTGTTACTCTGAGCTACTCTAAAAATTTCAAGCTAGTGACGTATATATAGAAGATATTGATCGAGCATATTGATATAGAGGATATTAATAGAGCCTCAAGAAGAGGCTGAGTGTTGGGCGTCCATAAAACATGTTTAAAGTCGCTACACCTGCCACAAGTTGGGGACATTAGTTCCCATTATCTTTGTTTTAGGTTTTTTGGGTTGTTTTCAATGTTTGTGTTTCCATAATTGCTGTATTTGTGTCTTACTTAGCTAATGTAGAAACGAAGAACGAAGAGAGTTAAAAGACCGATGGAAAAATAAATAAGAAAGCTAAGTAAGAACTTGAGAGAAAAGCAAACGAACGAAAACAGTGTTGCAATTCAAAATTTGAGAGAAAATAAAGGTATAAGAGTGAACCTCTAAAACAAAATCGAAAAAAACTAAAATATATGGTCAGTAAACTAAAGAACTAAAGAACTAAAGATGATTAACAATGTCACTTGGATTTTGAAACAACAACTGTCTTACCAATTTCTTCATTGTTTAAAACTTTAATTGTTTTAATTTCCAACTTGATATGTGAAACATCAACCTTTTTACCGAGAAGAAAATCTGCTAACAATTCCTCTTCAAAAACGGTACCAGGTCCAGACTTCACTATTGAGCACGAGGAAAAGCGAATCAATCCCCAATACAACTGTTTTGGACACCGAATCTGCAATCTGGATTGACTTACATGGGTTACAGCGAAATTTGTTTGATGTCAGTGCATGTGGGACCAGTCGTTGGCATATTTTGCATTTGGAACCGCATGTAAAGTCCTTGACCAACTGGATAACACCTTGAACAGATTCCATTTGCTTCAACGATGCCTTTCTTGACTTTTAATGGACAGATTTGTGTTTTTTGTCCAAATTGATGATGGTGATAATTGTATTTGAGTTGGTTGTGAGGGTCAGTACCCCATTTCGCTCTTTGACACCAATGTTCTTAAGTTCAAAACAGGCTTCTTCATTCTTTAAAAAAATTTCAATGCTATTGGACCAAACTGAGATGGGCATCTAGCCAGTTGTGTCCCCAAATGTACCTTCAAGAAGTTGAAAGCCGCCTCTGGTAACCACTTCTCTATTGTGGCAAACAACACCCTTCGTGGTAACGTTGTTGTCCATCGCATCCCAAGAAGATTGAGCAATTTCCTGGACGGTCTGTCGTGGTGGCAATTTTGTTTCCATTCTGTCAAATGCCATGCTACCCGGTGCTATTTGTTCGATTGAAGAGTGATCATCAAAAATTATTTCAGCAAAGTTAGGATTGTCAGGTATGATTTCTCTGACATTCCTCAAAGTTACTGTCTGTCCACTTGTTTCGAGGGTTTGAAATTCTTGGCAAGAATTCGTTTTGAAGCAAACAGCACGTCTCAAATTTGAATTTTCGGAGGATTGTATTCTGAAGTTGATATGTTTCTTTTTCATCGGACTAGTTTGGTGAATGTAGCACGTTAAGGACTTTCGCTTGTTTTGGTTGCTTGCCATTCTTCTTTCTATTTTGAAAAGATAAAAAGTAAACTTAAAATTTCTACCATGCCATGCCCATGCTTGTTTAGGAGAAGAATCCCCCCTCATCTTACTCCAGAAATCGTTATAGGGAGGGACCTGAGCAAGGGGGTCTTTACAAGAAGAAAGATTTCAGATATTCAATTTCTAGAGAATTTATTAGGTTTTAGATACTTCAAAGAAATTTTTTGGATACTTGGAAGAAGATCTTGAAGTTTTTTTTAGGCAGGAAATCTGATGATTTGAAATCTTTATCCCTGTTATTAGAACAAAATTGAGCAATTTATAACGAATAGAGAGAAATAGCATTGCGAAACTTGCTGTGAAAATAATTTCTTGTAAAATGGATGCTTGATAATTACCGATTTAATTTGTGGTTTGACAGGATGTGTTCTCTTCTGTAGTCGTTGCAAAAAAGGAAGATGGTATTCTTGAAAAGATTGATGATTCGAATCGACTTGGGCACATTGATGATATCGGGCACTTATTCCCGCCACCCGCGGCCTGATCGGGCGGGTGGGGTGCACGCCTTCAAAAATGAAGCCGAGAATACGCTACAAGTTAGTTGCTTTCGCACCGCATGTGTATTATTCTTTCTATCTTGTGGCAGGCCGCTTTTGCGTAAGGTAAATTCAAATTTCATTTTGTAAAAAAGAGAAAGTAGGAAATATCGGATTTTTAACATTTGGCTAACATTTTTAATGTGCACCATGATACTGAAATTTCGCAATGGTTATTCGAAGAAGTTTTGAAGTTTTTTTTATTTGAATTGCATCATGATCTGAAAAATATATACTATGCATGGAAATTTGAGTTTCAAAGTCTCTTTTTAAATCTTTATGAACGTAAACATGGTCGATCAATGAACCGAAAATATGAGTAGGTTCTTTAATAATCATTTCATAATCTTCTTCTAGGTATCCTTTTAAAAAGCTACTTTCCGCAGTATAATAGTTTTTGTTAAAGTCTCCGAGAATGATATGGGTTTTTTTAACTATATCCCGTAAATGCCGAATTTTGTAAAGAAAATGATCATTTTCAAGATTTTGTTGACGATATAGATGGATGATATTAAGTGGAAAATTTACCATGGAATGTTTAAAACTGTATAAAGTGGCACCTGGGATGTCGTGGGCATCTAGTAACCGGATTTGATTTTTATTGTATGCAGCAGCAGTATTAGAAAATACGTGTTCATCATAATTGTTTGTATGTAATGATAAAGGTGTTAATATATTTTCAACTTCTTCAGAGTTATTTGCTAGTTGAGTTTCTGTCATAAATATTAAACCACTTTCAGAAATTGATCTATCATGCTTTATATCAATGGCATGTTTCTTTAGTGAACGTACATTCAAAAGTGAAATCTTGAGTCCATTCTCATTAAGCAGTTCTTCATCAGTTCTAGTTTTCAAACTCAAATTCTCTCTCATGTAGTTATATTCCTCTGTGGCTTTAGTGTCACATCTTATTGCTTTTTTATTAAATTTCCCCATTAGGTATAAACCCTGCAATGAAATAACACGGCTTAAGGCTACATAAACTTGGCCAGCATTAAAATATCTTTGGCCGTATAAATCAAAATTGAAAACAATTTTTGAAAACGTCTGTCCTTGAACTTTATGTACGGTACATGCCCACGCTAGCATTAGTGGAAATTGAATTCGTTTGATTGAAGGGCGATGTCTACCTGGTTTAACACCAAACTCTTTCTCTATTTTTTCTATCGGCACTAGGTTATTCTCGCGTCCATAAGTATCGTTACTTTTCGCTTTTGTACCTATATCATCTTCATCCATTCTTAGATAAATGTGTGTCACTTTCCTCTCGAGGTTTAACTTTACATATTGTATAGTACCCATTTGACCATTGCAAAGCTTATCCTCGACATCGATATTTGAAGTTATCATTACCTTTGCACCAAGTTTGAAAGTGAACTTATGGACTAGACCTCCAGTTTGCATTTGACTTCGTTTTAATGCATTAGCCTTATCTTCTGGACTTATTTTGTCGGGAAATTTATCTATTGAGTCTACTTTTACTTCTTCGCCGGGTAACTCACTCAATTTTAGCATGTTGTGATCATTAACTGGTTGGTTTTCAGCCCACAAATGTACGGCATCCTTAGGGTATTCAGGATGGTCTTTATTAACGATTCTTTCCTTTAAGATATCAATATTGTTTTCATCGACGACGCCTATTCTAATGTTATTGAGTATATCTATAAAAACCTGGTCGCCTCGTTGTCTCATAACCTCCGTGAGCTCGACTATTTTGAAATGTCTCCAGCAATGATCAATATTCAAAAGGGCATCCGGAAAAAGTGAAAATATTGTACCACCTTTGATTGGAGGTAATTGATAAAAATCTCCACAAGTTATTATTGAAATACCAGCAAATGGAACGTTCTCAGTGCATTCAAAGATATTGCAAAGTCTTTGATGAATATGTAATAGACGATACTTTGAAACCATTGAAATTTCATCAATAATAATGACCTGTAGTTCTGAAAGCCGCTTTTGAAGGCTTGAACGGACACTGTCGTGGAGTTTATTTATATGTTTACTAAACTCATAGCCAGGGGGTAAGCTAAATACAGAATTAATAGTTAAACCGGCTATATTCACTGCGGCCACACCCGTCGGTGCCATGGTAAGTAACCGCTCTTTTGAGGCATCTCTTGATCCATAAGATAACGCTTTCTGTAAATAATACTATTAAAAATAAGTTAGTTTGATATTCAGTTTGATATTCAGTTTGATATTCGAAATTCAGTTTGATATTCGACTTTTTGCTCTACGAAGGAGGGCAGACATTTGTTGAACTTCTAAACTTCAAAAGATGTTAGCCACTATTAATAAGTATCATTTCCACCAAAAATGGTCGCTCTCCACCTCAGTGGGGGAGCTCTAAAATTATGCAACCACTTAGTTTGAAAATCGTCTAATTAGCGTTTTCAGCCCTGCAAAGGAGAGCAGACATATGTTGAACTTCTAAACTTCAAAAGATGTTAGCCACTATTCCTAAGTATCATTTCCACAAAAAATGGTCGCTCTCCACCTCAGTGGGGGAGCTCTAAAATTATGCAACCACTTAGTTTGAAAATCGTCTAATTAGCGTTTTGAGCCCTGCAAAGGAGAGCAGACATATGTTGAACTTTTAAACTTCAAAAGATGTTAGCCACTATTCCTAAATATTATTTCCACCAAAAATGGTTGCTCTCCACCTCAGTGGGGGAGCTCTAAAATTATGCAACCACTTAGTTTGAAAATCGTCTAATTAGCGTTTTGAGCCCTGCAAAGGAGAGCATACATATGTTGAACTTCTAAACTTCAAAAGATGTTAGCCACTATTCCTAAGTATCATTTCCACCAAAAATGGTCGCTCTCCACCTCAGTGGGGGAGCTCTAAAATTATGCAACCACTTAGTTTGAAAATCGTCTAATTAGCATTTTGAGCCCTGCAAAGGAGAGCAGACATATGTTGAACTTCTAAACTTCAAAAGATGTTAGCCACTATTCCTAAGTATCATTTCCACAAAAAATGGTCGCTCTCCACCTCAGTGGGGGAGCTCTAAAATTATGCAACCACTTAGTTTGAAAATCGTCTAATTAGCATTTTGAGCCCTGCAAAGGAGAGCAGATATATGTTGAACTTCTAAACTTCAAAAGATGTTAGCCACTATTCCTAAGTATCATTTCCACCAAAATTGGTCGCACTCCACCTCAGTGGGGGAGCTCTAAAATTATGCAACCACTTAGTTTGAAAATCGTCTAATTAGCGTTTTCAGCCCTGCAAAGGAGAGCAGACATATGTTGAACTTCTAAACTTCAAAAGATGTTAGCCACTATTCCTAAGTATTATTTCCACAAAAAATGGTCGCTCTCTACCTCAGTGGGGGAGCTCTAAAATTATGCAACCACTTAGTTTGAAAATCGTCTAATTAGCGTTTTGAGCCCTGCAAAGGAGAGCAGACATATGTTGAACTTTTAAACTTCAAAAGATGTTAGCCACTATTCCTAAATATTACTTCCACCAAAAATGGTTACTCTCCACCTCAGTGGGGGAGCTCTAAAATTATGCAACCACTTAGTTTGAAAATCGTCTAATTAGCGTTTTGAGCCCTGCAAAGGAGAGCAGACATATGTTGAACTTTTAAACTTCAAAAGATGTTAGCCACTATTCCTAAATATTACTTCCACCAAAAAATGTTACTCTCCACCTCAGTGGGGGAGCTCTAAAATTATGCAACCACTTAGTTTGAAAATCGTCTAATTAGCGTTTTGAGCCCTGCAAAGGAGAGCAGACATATGTTGAACTATTAAACTTCAAAAGATGTTAGCCATTATTCCTAAGTATCATTTCCACCAAAATGGGTCGCTCTTCACCTCAGTGGGGGAGCTCTAAAATTATGCAACCACTTAGTTTGAAAATCGTCTAATTAGCGTTTTGAGCCCTGCAAAGGAGAGCAGACATATGTTGAACTTTTAAACTTCAAAAGATGTTAGCCACTATTCCTAAATATTATTTCCACCAAAAATGGTTGCTCTCCACCTCAGTGGGGGAGCTCTAAAATTATGCAACCACTTAGTTTGAAAATCGTCTAATTAGCGTTTTGAGCCCTTGAGAGTTGGGACCTATTCCTAAAACAAATGATCGAGCTCCGAAACCTCTATGTGCCACTTACCCACAATAAGAACAACCTGTCAAATCAAAGGAGGAAAGGGAAGCATCCCTTAGATCCAAAAATTTGTCAGATAATTAAAGAGAAACGTAAGGCGCATAGAAAATGGATCATCTCACTTCAAAACGACGACACTGAAAGACGTAGAAGGGAGTACGTAAGATGGCGCAACGCCGCTAATAGAGCCCTGACTCGCTCCAAGAGAGAGTTCGAAAAAAAGATCAGCGAACAATCAAAAACAAATCCAAAAAGATTCTGGAAATATGTACGCAGCAATCTGAAAGCAAGAACGGGAATACATCCTCTCCTCGAAAATCTAATAATGAAAATTCGATCAAATATGATGACAAAAGTAAAGCCAACATACTCCAGAGCCAATTCTGTAGTGTCTTTACACGTGAGCCACTTGAACAACTCCCTGAATTCCATTCCAGGACGGATAAAGAAGTAGAGATAAATATACTAACTGAAACTATAAAAAAGGAACTCAAGGCGTTAAATCCAAACAAATCCATGGGGCCAGATGAACTTCACCCAAGGATGCTAAAGGAGCTCGCTGAATATATTGCAGAACCGCTTTTCCTAATAATGACAAAATCTCTGAACGAAAGTTGTCTCCCAAACGACTGGAAGCATGCTAATGTATCACCTGTTTACAAAAAAGGAAACAAAAATATAGCGGAAAACTACCGTCCGATTAGCCTGACATCCATTGTGTGTCGAATGATGGAAAAGATTCTTAAAACACATATTATGTCGCATCTAGAGCAAGAGAAACTACTTTCTAACAAGCAACATGGTTTTATCAATCGCCGATCAACAGTAACACAACTTCTAAACTATCTAGATGTGTGTACCGAAGACATTGCTAACGGTAAAGCTGTTGACGCAGTGTACTTTGACTTTGCAAAGGCATTCGACTCAGTTCCCCACCAAAGGCTCTTAATCAAATTAGAAGCCTACGGAATAAGAAATAAGCTGCTTGAATGGATCAGATACTTCCTGAAGGATCGATTTCAGATAGTTAAAGTAAATGGAGTTGAATCCGAAAAACAATTAGTTCTTAGTGGAGTACCCCAAGGTAGTGTCTTAGGGCCTACCCTTTTCGTTCTATACATCAACGATTTACCAGATTCAATTAAATCACAACTCTTTCTATTTGCTGACGACACTAAACTTGTCAATAAAGTAGAATCAATTGAAGATGCACTTATAATCCAGGAGGACATCGATCGACTACAGCAATGGTCAGATACGTGGCTTTTAAAATTTCATCCCGACAAATGTCATGTACTAACGTTAGGTAAGCCGAATATAATTAAACATGTACATCAATACACACTCGGAGGAAATTTACTGAAACATGTACAATTCGAAAAGGATCTCGGAGTTATCTTTGACCAAAATCTCTCATTCGACCAAAATCTCTCATTCGACCAACATATATCAAACCAAGTAAAAAAGGCAAACTCAATGGCTGGTCTAATTAGACGAGCCTTCACGTATCTCACTCCTGAATTATTCCGTAAACTTTACATAACATTTGTCAGGCCCCACCTAGAATATGCCCAAGTCATTTGGTCACCGAAACTGAAAAAACACAAAAAACTTATAGAAGGTGTTCAGCGGCGCGCTACAAAAACAGTCGAAACATGTGGACGACTATGTTATGAAAGCAGACTACAAAGAATTGGAATCCCAAGTCTAAAATATAGGCGTGCGGTAAGTGATATGGTTGAGGTCTTTAAACATTTAAATCACTATGAAAAATCGTGTGTTCCTAAGAAATTTAACCAACGAATAAGACCAATGAGAACACATAATTCTGAGCTGGTAAGAATTTTCGGAAACGATGGTGTCCGTGGACCACAGAGCAACTCCCTTTACTATCGGGGCATTGAACAGTGGAATAGCCTACCTGAAAAAGTAGTTAAATCATCTACAATACAAGAGTTAAGAAAAACCTCGGTCTAGCTTGGAAAGAGAAAATGTTTGAGTATGATTGAAACTGTCACTATTGTTGGATATCTGTTTGAAGTTAACCTTTGTAATAAACCAAACCAATGTATGAGCGATTTATAGAGGCCCATGTGCTTGCACGGTGGCCTGGAAATCTGTAAAACATTATTATTATAAAAATGGAGAGCAGACATATGTTGAACTTCTAAACTTCAAAAGATGTTAGCCACTATTCCTAAGTATCATTTCCACCAAAAATGGTCGCTCTCCACCTCAGTGGGGGAGCTCTAAAATTATGCAACCAGTTAGTTTGAAAATCGTCTAATTAGCGTTTTGAGCCCTGCAAAGGAGAGCAGACATATGTTGAACTTCTAAACTTCAAAAGATGTTAGCCACTATTACTAAGTATCATTTCCACCAAAAATGGTCGCTCTCCACCTCAGTGGGGGAGCTCTAAAATTATGCAACCACTTAGTTTGAAAATCGTGTGAATTCTGTGATTAGTTTTCCCTCGAAATATAAACCGGTTTCCAAACCTAAAGAACCTGCACAAACATATAGTCGCATCGAGCCAATTCACTTTTTGTCTCAAACTTCAAGCATCAATGTTTTCGATAAAATCTTTGAAACAGTTGCCGACAGCCTAATTGGTGTTGAATCAGATTTAGATGCTGATGAATATTCTGTTAACGACCAAGACAAATTCAAGGAAGTTGAAAATCCTCAAATCGACAAAAATCTACAAGCCTTTTTGGATTCCGGTACCTACGTCAGCGAGATGAAAAGAATTTTCTTTACCCCTTCTGTCAAAAATCCTTTTGATGTTGTCACTTTTTACAAAACGAACTCAATAAAAACAATTTCAAAACAATGGGAGCAGCTTTCAAATCTATACACCGTTTCACACGACACAAGAGACGCAATCTGCGACTTCAGCTTCGAAAAAAAATGAATTTTTCAACTTTTGGCGTCATGAATCGACACCCAATAGGAGACTTTTATTGTGATTTGATTTGTCCTGTTTTCCTGTTACTGTATTACAAAACTGTCCAAGAAACTGATCTGTTTACATCAGAGTGTACCCTTCTACCGGGATATCAATGACACAAAAGAGTTCTTCTAGAGGTAATAAGAATTCAATCATTGCATCTTTTCTCCTTTGACCTTATATTTACCAAGTACCACGTCACCCCCTACCTATTCTCCCTTAATGTTAAAACATTAGAATCGTGCTAATCCAGCTGGCACGCAACGTTGTTTTAACGTTAATCTAATGTTCACTGCGTTCATATAACGTTGGATGAATGTTGTAACAACGTTGTGTGCCAGATGGGAAAGTGCGAGTATAACGAGTGTAAAGATTATAATTTTTTGACATTTTATTTAACCTTTATATTTCTTTGTTCCCTACCAATGGCGGCCTGGCAGGGGGTGCAGGGTGTGCAGTGCACCACCCAGAAATAGCGACTTTCCGCAGTCACAACAACAACGGCAACGACAACGGCAAAACGTGTGAAATAACATATAGGTGTGAAAAAATAGAGAAGTTGCCGTTGTGGCTCATTTTTGATTCCACAATTATTTTTCACAACGACAACGTCTATCATTTTCTAAAAGTAACAAAAAACGAAAAATCCTGGAAGCTTTTCTTTTTCAATGCAAACTAAAATACTGTAATGATCAGAATTATTTTGTAATGTTATTAGTAACGAGATTAACAAACTGAATAAATTTAAAATCAGGATTTCAAAAATTCAATACTTGAAACTTACACATCTAGCACAAGAAAAAAAGCTAAAAAATTATTAAAAAGTTTAAAGATTCTAAAATATCATTTTCAAAATTGTCTTACTTTTTGCTTGATGTTGATTTTTATGTTAGAAATCTCACGTTGTCTGACAACGCCAAAATGAGTGATTTGCCGTTGGGCACGAGAAGAGAAAACGGCTAATTGGGGTTTACTCAGAGTTTTGACAAGTTTTGACAGCTCAAAGGTGTGAATTTGATGTTTTCACGTTCTCGTTGTCGTACTCGTTGTGATTGCGGAAAGTGCCTAATATCTAAGAGGGGCGTCAAAAGAGCTTTTCAAGGGGGCGCTAAAATTTTCTTGATGTTTAATTGGCCGACTTTGCGCCCTTCAACAAGTTTATAGCGCCTTCAATAAGTGCAATGTTAATTTTTTTCGCCTGTGGCGCTTCGTTTTATTTTACGCTCTTGCATCCGTTCTCTTGAATCCGTTCTCTTGAATTTTAAAACTTCCATCAACATTGAATTGCGAAAAGTCAAAGCAAAAGAAGTGTTGTGTATCCACCAGAAGTTAAAGAGGATGCTCACCCCTAAAATGAGAGATTGCCAAAAAAATCGAAACTTGT
This sequence comes from Clytia hemisphaerica, assembly GCF_902728285.1. Lineage (NCBI taxonomy): Eukaryota > Metazoa > Cnidaria > Hydrozoa > Leptothecata > Clytiidae > Clytia > Clytia hemisphaerica. The sequence continues at coordinate 547,209 of NW_027103684.1, read as the reverse complement.
TGATGCTCGCTGTGGTTTTGTAGGTCTTATGCTGACTAACTTTCTCCTTTTTAGAAGATCTTTTAAGCTGTTTGACGTTTCTTACACCAATTTTTTTTGCCTGCGGCGCCAAAATTAAAAGAACCCTTAGTCCTCCAAACTTTCGAATTTTTGGGGCCTCTTTCAGCCATTATGATCTTTAACGGAGAGTATTGTACGACCAGCGGCGCAAAAGTTTAAAGATTATCAGGTAATTTTTCTGATAAAGTTTTATAAAACAAAAATATAGACTAAATCGACTTGCTAAGTATAAAATTCCATTTCAAGTATCAACAGCTTTATTTTTGGTGCTAAATCGGTATAAATTGGGGCATTTTTAGACATTTTAAAAGTTGAAGATTGAAAAATTTACCTTGTTCAGAAAACTATGACTTTTCAAATTATAACAAGGAAATAGATATCAAGTTATCATTACCACCACCTTCGTATAAATAATGTTTTTTAACTCAAAGGTTCCAGGCGTTACTTTCCACCAGTCACTGCTCTCACAGACTGAGCTTAAGCATACCAGGATAATCACGACGACAGACGAAAAATGTAATAGGCTAGTGAAAGTACGAAATTTGATTGGTTGAAACTCACTAGCCTGTTAAATTTTCGTTCGTCGTCGTGATTTTTAGCGATTTACTTAACTTCACTAATATTTCCACTTAATGATCGAGGGTGCAAGAAAGGACAAAAATCCAGGGGCGCCAATTTCATAGTTTGCACCACCAAGAAAATTAAGCCAGACCGCAACTGTTCCCTACAGGAAGCTCAAAACAAAAACACTACTTGCAAAATAAATCAAGTAACAATCCAAGGTGAGAGTACAATTTTATCAATATTCCATATACATTGCATTAGGCAGCTATCTGCTTGGTTTAACGAAGTGGAATATAGAATATATTTTGTTATTGAAAAGCATTTCCATGAATTTTAAGTTAAGGCCTTGAGAATTTCAAATAACATAAAGATCTTGCTTTAATACCACAATCCTTAGATCACGATCCTAAAACGATTACGGAGCACACCAACCTACCTAAAATGCTGATAGTTATAGTTGGCACATATGGAGTTACTTTGAAATTGCACACCTTCATCCAGACAGTTTTCATAGCCTTCAATTATGACCTATGATAAGTTTGAGTCCTGGAAATCTCAGCAACTTTAGTCGTAAACTGAAGAAGAGAGTTTCCAATGCAAACCACCTCGAAAATCTCCTGAATTTGACTGAAGATTAATCTGTTTGTCTCATTTTTTTCAGCTATTAGTAGGTCGCGCATACTCGAACAAAGGACACACGCTGTCATCATTCCTAAGGTATATTTAAATTCTATGATCGAAAACATTCAAAAGATAAATCTCTTCGGATTGTACCTTATATAGCGCTGATTAAAATATGCTACCAACTCTCGCAGGTCTAGACAGACCCTTGAAAACCTTGGAAACAAAGGCTAATCAGGGAACCGTTCATCCGAATCAATGATAACTTAGAGAAACAAATTTTCAAGTTGAAGTCTAAGCATATAAATAACCATGAATTAAGGTTGAAAATGAGATTTTGCTAAGCATATTGAGTCTCAACCCAATTTTCCTGTGTGCTTATAAAGAAAGAGTATATTCGGCAACCTGAAAAATTGCCTTACTTTCCCATTTTCCAGATTTTCCAGGGTTTGTCTAAAACTGAACCCTTACTTAAAACCTTAATGTAAACGCAATAACCTGGACAAAAGTCTGTCAGAATAGATTGTGAAAACTTTTCCTGGGTCACATTGTACATATAGGCGTAGGTATGACTGAGGATTTATTTTTGGATCTTTCACACTCCTGATGTGTGATATACGATGATAATAACCAATCAATTTTTCTTTTTCAATTAACAGAATGATGGAGATAAAATTGCTGATGGTGACCCTTGCGACAACATCGATTTTGACATAGATCCAGATAACCTACCATGCAGAGTTTTGATATCCTTGAATAAAGGTGAGTTATTAGAGCTTCTTGATTTTTGATTTGGCAAAGGTGTTCTGGGTTCTAAGATTATAAATAGAACGAATAGTCGGACCGATTTGTTAGTTGTCCGTCCACAGTAAAAAATCAATGACCCTGCTTCAGGAAAAATTTTATTCAGTACATTGTGAGAGCTGATTATTTTAAACAAATAGTTCAGTTCACCCACTTCGCTAACTTCATCTATAGCGTAGTGTAATTTTTCAACAACTTAGTTGAGTAAACTCACTTGACATGATTTAATCTTATTTCAGATTCTCTTTTTGATGCATTACCGAGGATCCTTGAAGAATGCGAAAAAAAACAACTCGTATCGATTACCATTCCTTTGGCCATGGACATATATAAGAGATGCGTCCAACTCTTTTTATATGTCCATGCTTTGGCTAACTTTGATGAAAGAATACTGAAAATGGTTTTCGACCAAAGCTACGGAACTGACAAATCGACCGAGATCTTTCGTTTTGCTTCACCAAGGCTGTCGAGGACAGACGCAGAAAAGATCATTAAGTATTTCAATAACCAATGAAATTTTTTTTTATGCGTTTAGTCCCAGAAACAAATTGTTCTCTAGAACAACAATTAGATATATTAGAAATTTACTTACTGGTCAACTTCAGATCTCATTATTTACATCATCAACGATTATTTTACCTTAAAACTCTTAACGATCTAGTCGTGACGTTATTTTGACATTGATATCCATGTCTAAATTAAACGTAAAATGTTGAACATTATATCAATATAAAAATGACATCTTGATTTTGATGTTCTTTTGCATTACGTTATTTTGACATCGATATGTATGTCTAATTATAACGTAAAATAATTGACATCATTTCAACATAAAAATTATATCTTGATCTTGACATATCTTTTCATGACGTTATTCATCCATACTTAAACTTAAAAATGATGTCTGTAAAAGAAACGTCAATTTGACATCATTTCAACATTCGTCTTTAAACATCAGGTAATGTTACCTTCAAAATACGCTAAGATTACATCACATTAGGATGTGAGATAAAATTGATGTAATCTGAACGTCAAATTTACGTCATGTGTTTACTGGGTTATGACTCTGATTTTTTATTATTTACCAGATTTTACTATTTATCAGATTTTACTATTTGCCAGATACTTTTCGGTCATCTTTGCATTTACAAAGTTTTTTGTACATTATTTTTACTGTATATACCATATGAACATCAAACTCATAGTTACCGCTACATGGTTACGTAGCAGTAATATAGCTTTAATAAACAAGAAAATGTAAATATTCCAAACGGTTGTAATCGATAAAATCGGTTTTTTTTCAATCGATAGTTAATCGATATTAACCGAATGATCTTTCAATTATCGATTTTAGGAGATATTTAATCGACGATCAATTTTATTGATTTAAACCGTCTGGAATATTTCACTGATGTTGTGAAAAACGAAAATGTAAATACTTAAGGCACTTAACTGGGGGGGGGGGGGTTCAGGGGGTACCCGATTCCGCAATTCCGCCAATTTCTTCTCCAATTTCCGTCAAACCGTCTTAAATTGAACCAAAATTCCGTCACCGAAAATTCCTTTGAAATTCAATATTTTTATCGAAAATTCCGCAAATTTTGAATATCTTTTACCAATACCGAAATTCCGCAAAATTTTTTGCTAAATTCCGTTTTTCCGCACTAAAATTGTCTAATTTTCCGTCTCCGTCAGAGAACCCAATTTCCGTAATTCCGTCTAAATTTGCGCCAAATTCCGCCACTCCGTCCGAAAAAAGGGCCGATTCCGCTCCTCCGCCAACCATGAACCCCCCCTTAACTTATGTTATGAAAAACGAAAATTTTAAGAACATTTTAAGGCTCTGCAGACTTTAGAACAAACAATTTCTCAAGAAATGATACCTTCAAATACCTTTTTACAAAAGACAGAAAATATGAACATTTTTAAAAACATTTCTTAGCTAACAATAAAAAAAGTTAGACTTCAAAAGATGTTAGCCACTATTCGTAAGTATTATTTCCACTAGAAATTGTCGCTCTCCACCTCAGTGGGGGGGAACTCTAAAATTATGCAACCACTTAGTTTGAAAGTCGTCTAATGAGCGTTTTGAGCCCTGTGAAGGAGAGCAGTAATCTGTTAAAAAATCTGTTAAATTCATTATTTATCAGACATTTAACAGATTACTGCTCTCCTTCACAGGGCTCAAAACGCTCATTAGACGACTTTCAAACTAAGTGGTTGCATAATTTTAGAGTTCCCCCACTGAGGTGGAGAGCGACAATTTCTAGTGGAAATAATACTTAGGAATAGTGGCTAACATCTTTTGAAGTCTAGAAGTTCAACATATGTCTGCTCTCCTTTGCAGGGCTCAAAACGCTAATTAGACGATTTTCAAACTAAGTGGTTGCATAATTTTAAAGCTCCCCCACTGAGGTGAAGAGCGACCATTTTTGGTGGAAATGATACTTAGGAATAGTGGCTAGCATCTTTTGAAGTTTAGAAGTTCAACATATGCCTGCTCTCTTTTGCAGGGCTCAAAACGCTAATTAGACGATTTTCAAACTGAGTGGTTGCATAATTTTAGAGCTCCCCCACTGAGGTGGAGAGCGACCATTTTTGGTGGAAATGATACTTAGGAATAGTGGCTAACATCTTTTGAAGTTTAGAAGTTCAACATATGTCTGCTCTCCTTTGCAGGGCTCAAAACGCTAATTAGACGATTTTCAAACTAAGTGGTTGCATAATTTTAGAGCTCCCCCACTGAGGTGGAGAGCAACCATTTTTGGTGGAAATGATACTTAGGAATAGTGGCTAGCATCTTTTGAAGTTTAGAAGTTCAACATATGCCTGCTCTCTTTTGCAGGGCTCAAAACGCTAATTAGACGATTTTCAAACTAAGTGGTTGCATAATTTTAGAGCTCCCCCACTGAGGTGGAGAGCGACCATTTTTGGTGGAAATGATACTTAGTAATAGTGGCTAACATCTTTTGAAGTTTAGAAGTTCAACAAATGTCTGCTCTCTTTTGCAGGGCTCAAAACGCTAATTAGACGATTTTCAAACTAAGTGGTTGCATAATTTTAGAGCTCCCCCACTGAGGTGGAGAGCAACCATTTTTGGTGGAAATGATACTTAGGAATAGTGGCTAACATCTTTTGAAGTTTAGAAGTTCAACATATGTCTGCTCTCCTTTGCAGGGCTCAAAACGCTAATTAGACGATTTTCAAACTAAGTAGTTGCATAATTTTAGAGCTCCTCCACTGAGGTGGAGAGCAACAATTTTTGGTGGAAATGATACTTAGGAATAGTGGCTAACATCTTTTGAAGTTTAGAAGTTCAACATATGTCTGCTCTCGTTTGCAGGGCTCAAAATGCTAATTAGACGATTTTCAAACTAAGTGGTTGCATAATTTTAGAGCTCCCCCACTGAGATGGAGAGCGACCATTTTTGGTGGAAATGATACTTAGTAATAGTGGCTAACATCTTTTGAAGTTTAGAAATTCAACATATGTCTGCTCTTCTTTGCAGGGCTCAAAACGCTAATTAGACGATTTTCAAACTGAGTGGTTGCATAATTTTAGAGCTCCCCCACTGAGGTGGAGAGCGACCATTTTTGGTGGAAATGATACTTAGGAATAGTGGCTAACATCTTTTGAAGTTTAGAAGTTCAACATATGTCTGCTCTCCTTTGCAGGGCTCAAAACGCTAATTAGACGATTTTCAAACTGAGTGGTTGCATAATTTTAGAGCTCCCCTACTGAGGTGGAGAGCAACCATTTTTGACGGAAATGATACTTAGGAATAGTGGCTAAAATCTTTTGAAGTTTAGAAGTTCAACAAATGTCTGCTCTCCTTTGCAGGGCTCGAAACGCTAATTAGACGATTTTCAAACTAAGTGGTTGCATAATTTTAGAGCTCCCCCACTGAGGTGGAGAGCGACCATTTTTGGTGGAAATGATACTTAGGAATAGTGGCTAACATCTTTTGACGTTTAGAAGTTCAACATATGTCTGCTCTCCTTTGCAGGGCTCAAAACGCTAATTAGACGATTTTCAAACTAAGTGGTTGCATAATTTTAGAGCTCCTCCACTGAGGTGGAGAGCAACCATTTTTAGTGGAAATGATACTTAGTAATAGTGGCTAACATCTTTTGAAGTTTAGAAGTTCAACAAATGTCTGCTCTCCTTTGCAGGGCTCAAAACGCTAATTAGACGATTTTCAAACTAAGTGGTTGCTAATTTAAGAGCTCCCCCACTGAGGTGGAGAGCGACCATTTTTGGTGGAAATGATACTTAGGAATAGTGGCTAACATCTTTTGAAGTTTAGAAGTTCAACAAATGTCTGCTCTCCTTTGCAGGGCTCAAAACGCTAATTAGACGATTTTCAAACTAAGTGGTTGCATAATTTTAGAGCTCCCCCACTGACGTGGAGAGCGACCATTTTTGGTGGAAATGATACTTAGTAATAGTGGCTAACATCTTTTGAAGTTTAGAAGTTCAACAAATGTCTGCTCTCCTTTGCAGGGCTCAAAACGCTAATTAGACGATTTTCAAACTAAGTGGTTGCATAATTTTAGAGCTCCCCCACTGAGGTGGAGAGCGACCATTTTTGGTGGAAATGATACTTAGGAATAGTGGCTAACATCTTTTGAAGTTTAGAAGTTCAACAAATGTCTGCTCTCCTTTGCAGGGCTCAAAACGCTAATTAGACGATTTTCAAACTAAGTGGTTGCATAATTTTAGAGCTCCTCCACTGAGGTGGAGAGCAACCATTTTTAGTGGAAATGATACTTAGTAATAGTGGCTAACATCTTTTGAAGTTTAGAAGTTCAACAAATGTCTGCTCTCCTTTGCAGGGCTCAAAACGCTAATTAGACGATTTTCAAACTAAGTGGTTGCCTAATTTAAGAGCTCCCCCACTGAGGTGGAGAGCGACCATTTTTGGTGGAAATGATACTTAGGAATAGTGGCTAACATCTTTTGAAGTTTAGAAGTTCAACAAATGTCTGCTCTCCTTTGCAGGGCTCAAAACGCTAATTAGACGATTTTCAAACTAAGTGGTTGCATAATTTTAGAGCTCCCCCACTGAGGTGGAGAGCGACCATTTTTGGTGGAAATGATACTTAGTAATAGTGGCTAACATCTTTTGAAGTTTAGAAGTTCAACAAATGTCTGCTCTCCTTTGCAGGGCTCAAAACGCTAATTAGACGATTTTAGAGCTCCCCCACTGAGGTGGAGAGCGACCATTTTTGGTGGAAATGATACTTAGGAATAGTGGCTAACATCTTTTGAAGTTTAGAAGTTCAACAAATGTCTGCTCTCCTTTGCAGGGCTCAAAACGCTAATTAGACGATTTTCAAACTAAGTGGTTGCATAATTTTAGAGCTCCTCCACTGAGGTGGAGAGCAACCATTTTTAGTGGAAATGATACTTAGTAATAGTGGCTAACATCTTTTGAAGTTTAGAAGTTCAACAAATGTCTGCTCTCCTTTGCAGGGCTCAAAACGCTAATTAGACGATTTTCAAACTAAGTGGTTGCCTAATTTAGAGCTCCCCCACTGAGGTGGAGAGCGACCATTTTTGGTGGAAATGATACTTAGGAATAGTGGCTAACATCTTTTGAAGTTTAGAAGTTCAACAAATGTCTGCTCTCCTTTGCAGGGCTCAAAACGCTAATTAGACGATTTTCAAACTAAGTGGTTGCATAATTTTAGAGCTCCCCCACTGAGGTGGAGAGCGACCATTTTGGTGGTGGAAATGATACTTAGTAATAGTGGCTAACATCTTTTGAAGTTTAGAAGTTCAACAAATGTCTGCTCTCCTTTGCAGGGCTCAAAACGCTAATTAGACGATTTTCAAACTAAGTGGTTGCATAATTTTAGAGCTCCCCCACTGAGGTGGAGAGCGACCATTTTTGGTGGAAATGATACTTAGGAATAGTGGCTAACATCTTTTGAAGTTTAGAAGTTCAACAAATGTCTGCTCTCCTTTGCAGGGCTCAAAACGCTAATTAGACGATTTTCAAACTAAGTGGTTGCATAATTTTAGAGCTCCCCCACTGAGGTGGAGAGCGACCATTTTTGGTGGAAATGATACTTAGTAATAGTGGCTAACATCTTTTGAAGTTTAGAAGTTCAACAAATGTCTGCCCTCCTTCGTAGAGCAAAAAGTCGAATATCAAACTGAATTTCGAATATCAAACTGAATATCAAACTAACTTATTTTTAATAATAATACTTGATCGTATTTAAAGTGTACGATTTACCACAACCTGCACTACCAGTTAGAAAGATATAAAACGGATCGGGCTTCGTAGCAGTACTTGTTCGTAAGTTTTGCGAGGTCTTTTTAGACCATTTTACAATGTAGTCAAACATTTCCCGCTGTTTTTCATTGAGGGATCGTATTCTCCTACTTAGTTCATTATCAGATATTAAAGGTTCTATTGGCTGAATAGGTGCTCCACCACTCTAAACATTTTCAGTGTTTTCTTCATTATCCAATTCTTCTCCGCTTGCATAATTTCTTTCTTCCTCTCTTACGTCATCATTTTCCTGTTCACCGTAAATGTCAAATCCTCTAATATTTTCGCGAAAATTTAGCATGGCACCATCTACGGCATCGGCGTAGGGTTCAAAAATTGCTTTATTTCTGTTGACAATTTCAATAACTTCGAGTGAGAATAATTTCTCAGTAAATGATTCTGAAGGTGTATTTTTTAGCTCTTCTTCGTTTCTAAAAGGATAAAACATGAAAAGTAGATGATGCGCGTGATGTTCGGGTTTTTTCTCTTTACTTGGTACATGATACCGTAAAACAGATTTATTTTTTCGTAATTTCAAACGCTCTTTACTTGACATCAAAGGTACTGAGTTGGGCAGTGCTAGGTCTGCAGCTTCAGCTGGGTCTAATTCGTCGAGAATTTCTGGTTGATAGTCATTCTCAATTTCTTTCTTTTTAGGTTCTAAATAGTAGTTCGACAAAAATTGAGCGTAACATAAGGCGTCCATTGCAGCATATCTACCATTTTTGAAAGCTCTGTTCGGTCTATCTATATATCGGTCCAGCATATTCTTTTTAAAAACATTTGTATCATCATCATCCATATTTAAAATTTCTTCTTCGCTTTTACATACACGATAACGATTTTCTGGCAAGTTACTGTTTGCAAAAATTACACCTGGTGAGGTTTTTCTCAGCCAAATTTCTGGAAGTATTATTGCCACAGCTTCTTGAATTGACATTTCTCTTGACGTTCGGTATGCTCTTGACACAGACTTCATTTTTTCTCTAAGGGTATGATTTGAATTCATAGCCTCCTTTGCCGCCTGCTTCATAGCTTCAGTAGTTTGATCTTCAGATTTTGAAATATAAGCACACATGTAAGATACTGCTTTATGATAATCCATGACAGGCTGTATATGTAGATTTCCTCTCCATGCTAGTAAACCTTCTTCGAAGTAGTTATTTATGAAACATGCAGCTGGGGAGCGCTTGTAGTGTATTTGAAATCCCGTATCAGTTGAAATAGCCAGATTTTTGTAATAAACATCCTTCGGTATTCCTAGCTCATTTAAGATTTCATCGATTGATTTCGGTTCTTTGTAGTTATCCTTTAAAGGATCAAGTGTGTTATTGTATCTTGGGTCAAAATGATCGTCAATGTATTCTTTAACCGGGGACAAAATAGTTTTTCTTTCTTTTAATATCTCATCTATGTTGCTAACGCTAGGGTCAATAGGCTTGGCAATGATAGTTCTTTCAGTAAAGAACCATGATACCTGCATGGTTGGTTTTTGTATTTCCGACAGGATTTCGAATGTCTATGAACTTGATATGTTGTCACTAATTTATATAACTCACTCTCCTTATCCTCTGGTAGATCGCATTTAACAACTCTGTCAATAAAATCTCGATATTCATCTATATTTTCGTGTGTTAATGTTGGAGCTCCTTCTATCCATGCAAGACAGTGAATATGGGGACTACCACGAGCTTGAAATTCTACCCTGATAGAATAATGTTTAAGTGTACCTCCCAGAGTGTCTTTCGCCAAAATAGTTTTGAAAAAACATTCAACACGATATTGGAAATGTCTCGCCATTAAAACGGGATTAGACTGAAGAATTTCTGTTCGTTCCTTGTAGGTCAAATTTTTTATTTCTTCCTCTGTCATTTCATTACCCTTTATCTTTTGAATGATCTCAATTATTTCAGGCCATCTCAAATCAGCGCAAGAAAAGCTCATGAACCAGGTTGGTAGACCTAATTGTTTTACCATAGCAAGCGTTTCATATAAACCTTTTCCAGTAAGCTGGAGTTCCTTTCAAATTATTCATGAATCTAAAAGCGTCATCATTAGCTATTAGATTAGATATTGTTTCTTTGAAATTCTGTGACAAACGACCAGCAGTTAATCCCTCAGTTTGAATCTTCTTCAAGGCTGTGTTTATGCTGCTATTCAAATTCAAATGTTGCATTACAGACTGTGCGTAAAATATATAGTCCGAATCCGAGGAGAACTTTTGAGTATAATTTATTAACCTCTGATTCAAATACTTGCATGGAGTTAATTTGATACCGCGTTTATAGGTATATCCAAATTTACCTGTAGGAAAAAGGATGTGCAAGTATTTCACATTGTTCATCGCAAATAATTGGCAAAGGTTCTTTATCTTCCCCAGGCGCTATGGTGACATTTGAGTCGTCAATAATATGATGAGCTAATTCTGGCACAAAAACAGTTTCGGAAGCTGGAATTCGAAAACGATCTAATGGGTTGTCATTCTCTTCGACATTATCATTTTTGTCTACGTGCTCTGAATCTTCTTCATTAACGAAATCAATGTCATTACTTTCTTCATCATCTTCATTATTGATCATATTTATCCAAAATCTTGGAATATCGTCGACATTTATCTTAATGTCAGAATACAAAGGATTGTTATTTTTTAAGTACATCAAAATTTCTCTTATGAATTGGGGTCTAACTGGTTCAAAGTACACATTCGATTTGAAGCTCAATTTCTTTTTTAAAGCAACTCGCACTACACCGTTATTATCCATACCACGTGGTAGAATGTTACAAATATCATCAGCTTTAATAGGTACATTACAGATAGCTCCTTTCATTTTTGGCGCTTGACCTTTACTCATTATTGTTATTCTCTTAAACAAAAGGCGTTTTGCTATGATGACACGTTCCAGTTTTCTGATATCCGAGAATCTTTCTGGTAGATCAATGATTTGCAAGTCGTTAACCACAGCTTGACAAGGAATGTTATTTTTAGCTAGCTTTTTATTACATGTGTTACAAATGTATTCTTTCCCATCGAAACTAAGAACGCGATATTGAAAAACCTCTCCGTCTACACCACGATATTTGTTCTCGTCAAATAAATTGACGGTTACTTTATACAGGAGTCTGTTGCAAATGACGCAAATGTAAAACGGGCCTTGTCGTATTTCCGTTCTAAATTTTTCTATTTTAGCCGCACATGTCCTACCCTCTGCTCTGTTAGCGGATCTTCGTGTCCTCTGTCTTTTCTGGTTAACTGATTTTTTCTCAGGTGTGAGATTTGCGCGCATTTTTGCCATTCTTTCACGTTCTTTTTTATTGGTGACTGTTTTTTTCTCAGGTGTGAGATTTGCACGCATATTGGCCATACTTTCACGAGATTTTTCATTGATGACTGATTTTTTCTCAGGTGAGAAGTTTGCGCGAAATTTAGACATTCTTGATCTGCTATGTTCGTTTATCTTAGATTTTTTTTCAGGAGTCTGGTATGCACTAGGAATGCTTGAGGCTGTGCGTTTCCTAAACTTAATCACGTTACGAAAAAAGGTTCTCAGATTTTGAAGAGAATCAACGGTAACGTTAACCTTCACATATTGAATTTCAATACCTTCAAACTCCTTGGAAAACTGATCAACATGGTACGCCGTTAAGTAGTTTTCAAGGTCAAATTTAGTCTGGAATACAAGCAAAACCGCCGTCCCTGTGCTTCCACCAAACATACCTTCCTCGTTTCGACTATGGGAATCAAATAGATAGTAAGAAGATTTATAGAATATGAAAGCCCTACTCGTCGAGCCCGCTAATATTATCCCGCTATTGTAGCCAGCCGGTATATCAATGAAATTTCGACTTTCCGAAGACAAAGACGAAACATTAGGAACTGTTCGTTCAAACTCGATTTTTGTATTTTCTATCAGAATTTGAAGGGGCAACTCACGGAGATCTAAAAATGTATCGACATATCCGAAACTAGAGTACAAATCATTACCGGTATTAAGAATAGCGTCTAAATCGTTTTGTGTCCAGTAAGTGAGCGATTTTACGTTTGAATAAACAATTGCTGAGAGAGACATAAATGTACATTGGGAGCCTGCAGTCCTACCGAAAATAACGGCATTGCCTTGGTGGGTCGATGCTTTTACTACCTTAATATTGTAACTGGGCCTGGATTATGTTCTACATCACCCGATCGAAGAAGCATAATAGAAATATATAAAGCAATGGCTAAAAAGGGTAAAGGCTTAAATAATCGTGAAACCCCGTTGCTTGAAATAGAAGAGTTGACTACTAAATGACGATAAATTGAGCGGAGATCATATTGCCTTGTCCCGTTAAAGTTGCCGATTGAACTACGGTATGCTTCGATTGATATCATGTTTTGAAAAGGGGAATGTAAAAAAATGATAAATATGTCAGTTTCAAATATAATGTATATTTATTTTAATAGCCTATTGTTTTAAAACAAGTTAAAAAAGCTGAGCAAGTAAGTGGTAAACAATGAAATGTCAAAAAAAATCATAAATTCCGGGTTAGCCAATGAAACACAAGTTAATTGAATCAAGTGAACTATGTAGAATCAAGTGAGCCGAGTACTATCAAGCTACAGTAGCCGAGTAGTGTCAAGTTAGCTGAGTAATATCAAGTTAGCCGAGTAATATCAAGTGAGCCGAGTAATATCAAGTGAGCCGAGTAATATCAAGTGAGCCGAGTAATATCAAGTGAGCCGAGTAATATCAAGTGAGCCGAGTAATATCAAGTGAGCCGAGTAATATCAAGTGGTAATATCAATTGAGCCGTGTAAAACCAAATAAACTAAGTAAAACAAAGTATTCCAAGTGTATTCTGGTGAGCCAAGTGAATAGAGGGGAATCCTTTAAATCTGAGTTAACTGTGTAAATCCAAGTTAGCTTTTTATAACCAAGCTACCGGGTGCGCCACAAAAAAGTTTCTCTCTTTAAAACTAATTTTCTAGAAATCTAAAAATTTTAAAAGAACCATTCCTATTTCATTGGAAAGAAGAAAGATAAACTTAAATTTTGATGGGTCATTTATTAAATTCGATTCATTAGATCAAAAGTTATGCTCAATTGAATAAAAAAGTTACTTTCAGAAAGTGCTCGAAAATGTCGAAAATCGACCTATCAAATTTTTAGATTAAAATCGGTAATTGCAATAGCCTTTACATGATTAAAAGCATTTTTCAGTAATTTAAACAAATAAATTTCGAAACTGAAATGCCGAAAGGGTTTAAATCTTCATCAAAAATCACTTTAATTTACTTTTACCGAAAACTTTTCTCCGATTTTTGGTTTTAGATTGGATAAAGTCTATGTAGGCCGGATATATCTCGAAAGACATATTTCATGGATTTTTATGAATTTTACAAGATTTTTTGGCCTTTTTGAACAAATTTTCCTCCTTGTATTGAAATACAACCTTCCTTTATATAACAAAAGGTCATTTAGACAGCTAATTATCATTTTTAATGACTGAAACGAAGATAATGATGTATCATGTAATTATGCTTCCGTTTAATTTGATAGGTCGATTTTTAACGTTTTTCAGCACTTTCAGAATGTAACTTTTTTATTCAATTGAGCATAACTTTCAATCTAATGAACCGAATTTAATAAATGACCCATCAAAATTTAAGTTTATCTTTCTTCTTTCCAATGAAATAGGAATGGTTCTTTTAAAATTTTTAGATTTCTAGAAAATTAGTTTTAAAGAGAGAAACTTTTTTGTGGCGCACCCGGTATCTAATGTAGATCCAGATTGACCAGAGTAGCTATACACTGAATGATGTGGACTTGATGAACCCTGAAAAATAAAAACAAAAACGAAATTACCCAAACAGTCGCGTTCAACTGGAGTATACTACCATGTTCATAAATCGTAAAGCTCAAGTGCAGCGTAAGCTTGTTCCAAGTTCTGGAAGACTTTCATAATTATGTCCACCCGTTAGGAAGACACTTGCTTTTTGTTGAAAATTGAGGCATGCAAGCATTTATAGGTCACAATTTTTTCGCACAACGTAAAGAACCCAAGATGAAATCTGATCATGATGTTTTACAAATACAAGTGAAAATCTCATTTCCAGGGCAGCTACCTTAAAGGGATACCAGGATAAAAAATAAAATTCAGCCCAAAGATTCCTTCCATAGTCCTTAGCAAAACCTCCAAATTTTACAGGCTACTTGTTTTTCAAAGTCGGAAATATTTAGGTTTGTAATTTTTAATTTCTGCTGGAAAACAATAGAATTTCAACGTGAGGTACGTGTGAGGTACGAAAAACTGAGATTTCTAATTGTCATATCTTGTCTCTGGAATGTTATTTCTCAAAAATATTTGGAGGGTTTACTAAGGAGCAAGGAAAGAATCTTTTAGGCAATTTTCATATTTTATCTCGTTATCCCTTTAAAAGTTTCAAAAAGGACAAAAAATTACGAATCAAAAGAAGAAATCCTAAGCTTGTTCCAAGTTCTGGAAGACTTTCATAATTATGTCCACCCGTTAGGAAGACACTTGCTTTTTGTTGAAAATTGAGGCATGCAAGCATTTATAGGTCACAATTTTTTCGCACAACGTAAAGAACCCAAGATGAAATCTGATCATGATGTTTTACAAATACAAGTGAAAATCTCATTTCCAGGGCAGCTACCTTAAAGGGATAACCAGATAAAAAATAAAA